>NC_137031.1:4408894-4511394 GCF_032717465.1 Coenobita brevimanus
AATTAAGCATATTGGAAGAATTCACATGCTGTTGATAAGGAAAGAAGGAAAGATAGAAACAAGAAAAAAAAAGAGAACAGAAAGGAAGAAAAAGAATGGTAGACAGAAAGAAAGAAAAAAAGCATGTTATACTCTTCTTTTTCTAGTTTGGCCTAAAATTACTGCATCATCACCGTGAATGTTGATTTGTAAAAAATAAATGAGCCCTGGAATGTGATCCTGGTCATAGAAATGTAACATGGATGTGCTGTAGACCTGTGGCACTGTCTTTGCTGTCTTTTTTTTTTTTCCGTGCCACTGAGCTACGTTAAATAAGCTACAGAAGAAGGAAATTTTGGGTCAAGTAATAGTGAAAGAATTACAGTTGCCTGATGCCTTATTTGTTAATTAGTTATCACCTGTTACCCTTCAGACCTCCCAATGACGAAGGGTTTATAAGCTGAGAATATCGAAAGCCTAATATTCTCAGTTTAAAGTTCTGTACGAAATTAGCATTAAAAATTCTCAGTCTAAAGTTGTGTAGATAATTAATATTCTCAGTCTGAAGCTGTGTGGATAATTATGGTAAATTTTCTCAGTCTAAAGTTTTGTAGATAACTAATGTTAAATATTTTCGGTCTAAAGATGAATACATATAGATAATGTACATATATAATATTCTAGAAAGATCCATTTATTATAACACAAAACTTATTTCATGTGACAAATTACACAACTCTCATCTTACGTAAAAAAAATTACGAAAAAAAATGCCAACATAATGAGCATAAGAGCTAAATTGTGCTCCTGGAGTGAAAATGTTTCATTTTTAATCTTGAGTTAATGCATTTGCTCAATTAATTGGGTCATATGCCAGCATCTGTATTTAACAAAACGAAAGATTTTTCTTCTGACGATAAAAAAAAAAAAAAAAAAAAACGAATTCATTCGACAGCTTTCCGCAACCCCCCCCCCCCCGCCCACTTTATCCGCCACTGTGTCTATGCTCTGTTCACTGTAACTAGGCGTGAAACTTTAGTCTTTCCATCTCGAATGCTTAGCTGTAGCAGGAGATGAGGATAAGAATATGATGCTATTCATGAAGATGTGCTGTGGAAAGAATGTAGAGCCGCAGTATTGATTTATTCTGCCACTGAGCCACGAGGAAAAGACTGCAAAAGGACGAAAACCTCCGCCAGGTTAAAGTGAATGATCTATAAGCTTGCTTGGGTGGCACTGCAGGTGGCACTGATCTCACAGCTGACGAATGACGACTGCTCTGTGAATAAATCCTTATGAGTGCTAAAGAAGCCTATTATACTGCTTTGAAAATCATTTGCATTGACATATTAAACCGAATGAATAACCTTTCTTGTTCTTCCTTCAGGTGTGTCGTAACTGCCAAATCAGATATTTTTACACACACACACACACACACACACACACACACACACACACTCGATCCAGCGTCTTCTGAAAACCAGTATTCGTATCTATTGCCATTGAAGAGATGGGACAGCATAACAACATAAGCCAGGTATCACTCAGCTACCTGACGAAAGATAAAACATGATCGCATGTGCAGAATAGGCTAATCAAGTTTCTGAATATCGCAAGTCATAAGCACTGATATCATTCCCCTAATAAAGCGAGTATTTTTAATGAGTCATAAATTTGATGTAAGTAAAGCGCCAATAATACAGTGACTGAGGAATTTTTGTCTCATTATGTAAGGCGACAACACAGACAACCACAGAACCACTGGAAGAACGATAGGAATATAAAGTCACTGCAAAAACCATCAGAATCCGTGAATAAGGTGAGTGTAATACCATTGCAGGAAGTAAATGACATAAGCCACTTCAAAATCAATCGAATAATGAGACAAATAGAGAGGCACTGCAAAAAAACATTAAATAAGTGAATGTGATTAATGTAAAGCCACTCAAACAACGCTAGAATAAGTTAATAAGATTAATATAGGCTACTGCAAAAACCACTAAAACAAGTCAGTACGATGAACGCAAAGCCACTGCAAAGAAGGTAACTGCTAATCTCTAGCAGGCTACGTAAGACAAGCCAACGTAACCCTGAATGCAGTGGGCTGCGGTGGAGGGGCTTGTGTCAGAGAGAGGGAGGTTATGTGGTCTAGGCGTAGTGTCTCGTAGGCATCGTCTCATTACCAGGCATTCACGAAGTACTCGGTACCACGTCGTAACTACAAGTAAGTGTAAAGCATGGGGGAAATTATACAGTCTGGGCCATCTCAGGTTCGTTTCTTTCCGTCTTCTTACTTGTGTATCCACAGACAAATAAGAAAAAAGTATATGGTATTTAAAGGTTTGGCTAGGAAAATATTGATGGATAAATAAGAATCACACAAGCCGGTAGGCGACGATGACCAGCTCTAAGTAGGCCGTTACAGTTCAGCCTGAACACACAGAGGAGGACCTTATCTGGTTAGAGTCTAAAAATACCATCTCTCGTCTCTCTTTGGACACAAACTAAGCCACCCAGGGAACAGAAGTAACTCGATACTTGCAAACAATAAATCAGAAAATGAGAAAAAAATATAACTTTTTTAAAAATGAAACCTGCAACACTACATACTGATTCTGTTGGTAACACATATCGAGTAATTTTAAACCATTTCAGCACCAATGAAAATTTAGGGGGGGGGGAGAAATTACGAATATATCTTAGTGCGATGTTTTTTTCTCCTGTTTTAATTTCACTGGCGTGTATGCAGTCATTCTGCGAAATTTTTCGTGCTTCATTGCAAAGCACATGATGGGTATAAGAAACTAAAAATTGCATTGGCAGGTGGGCCAGAAGTTTCTGTTCATTTTGGTGAGGAAAGAAAATCGATTTTCGAATCTGAAAAAATGGTAGGCTACTGGGGCATGCGACTGAGTCCCAACAATTTCCACCCCACAGCCACGGAGGGGCTAAACAGGCCGTTGCTAGGCAGTGAGTAGTTGCCTAGCAACCAAAACCTTGTGGACACAACTAGATCATAGGCTGGTCATTGTGTCCAGGTCTGGTCGTAATAGATTTGCCTGCCACAGTTAAGACTGCTAGGGACACTGAGGTCAATATTCACAGGGTTGCCAGGCGAAAACTAGGGAGACGAGGAAAATGGATGGGACACTTCAGATGGGAAATGACCTCAAGATCAGGCCTAAAGAAGTCAGAGCTTTCTATGCTGATCAGTAATGATTCCATAGCTCCTAATGTGAAAAATATGAGAAAAGTGGTTTTTCGGCCGTTGCTAGGCAACTACTTGCTGCCTAGCAACCAAAACCTTGCAGACATAACTAAGTCAAAGGCTGGTCATTGTGTCCAAGTTTGTTTGGAATCGATTAATTCTAAGGGTAGTAATGCATCCCGCAATGAAACAAGACAAGCAGTAGATGATGATGGTCAGCTCTAAGTGGACCATTACGATTCAGCATGTACACACAAAGGATGACTCTTATCTGGTTAGAGTGTAAAAATACCATCCCTCACCTGTCTTTGAACATAAACTGAACCACCGAGATAACAGAAATAACTCGATACTTGCATGAACATGACATCAAAACTGTGAAATATATATATATTTTTTAATGGAACGTTCCATGTTATATACTGGTTTTGTTTGAAATACAGATATCTTGTCATTTCAAACCATGTCAGACCATTAAAATCTTTTTTGGATTAACTGCAGTATTTATTTCTCTTTTCCTTAGTTTTCACCAGCATGTATGCAGTCATTTTGTGATTTTTTTTTTTTTCTGCACTTCATTGCGAAGCACAGGATGGGTTTATGAAGCTAAAAATAGCATTAATAGGTTCATCAGACATTTATTTCAATTTGAGAAAAAGAAAAATCAATTTTGAAATTTAAAAGTATGGTGCCATGGCTGGCCACTGGGTCCCATCAATCTCTGGACCCATGGCCACAGAGGGGCTAGACAGGCCACTGCTAGAAATGAGTGGGCAATGAGTGGTTGCCTAGCGACCAAAACCCTGCAGACACAACTAGGTCACATGTTGATCATTGTGTCCAGCCAAGGTAGGAATCAGTTAATTCTGAAGGATAGAAGTGCCTTCTACAATTAAACAAGAGTGCTAGGGTTGCTGAGGCCAAGCTTCTCAAAACTGCAACTGGAAAGCTAGAAGAGAGGGTGGGGAAAAATGGATGGCACACTTCCAATAAGGAATGGCCTCAAGAGTAGGCTTAAAGAAATCAGTGCATCCTAGACTCATTAGTAATACTTCTAAAACTCAAAACGAGAGAAGTACGAAAAAGCATTTTTTCGGCCATTGCTTAGCAACAAGTGGCTGCCTAGCAACCACAACTTTGCAAACACAACTAACTCATAGGCTGGCCATTGTATCCAGGTTTAGTTGGAATCAGTTAATTCTGAGGGTAGAAGTGCCTGCCAAAATTAAACAAGAAAGGAAGAAAGAATTTAAGGAGGAAAGAAAGAAACATTATTAACAGTAGGGACAGCATGGAGCTGGCTAAAAGAAAGAATAAAAGAAAGAAAATGCGACTAACAATCATGGCAGCATGGATCTGGCCAATAAGCCCCAAACAGGACAAGATGTTAAACAGTGGAAAATAAAAATAAAGGCCATTACCTCTTCATGATGATTTGCTTGGCAATGACGATAATGATGATAATAATAACAACTAGAAATCTGTAACTGAAATACAGTCACTAGTCTCCACCGCGCCAAAGAGAGAGGTCACACGTGTATCGCTCTGCTATAATTCCTAATTTTCCGAAGCTATTGTGCTCCCACCTAAACAAATTTGTGCATACAACCTAATAAGCCTCATATACTTTGTGTGGAGTAACTTCAACAGTGGTTTTGTGAAACACATTGTGAACTGGACCGTCTGCTACACCAACTTCAGTGTGGACACCTTCAAAAAACAATGGTGGAGCTCACTTGTACTACACCAAAACAAACTACGATTGTGTCTGGTAAGCCAACACTGACATGCCCTACTAAAGAATTTCTAAATGAAAAGTTTACAAAACCACAACTTCAAAAACACTGTTGTAAACTAGGATTTACAAATGTGTGGGTAAAAAAAGACAATCTAATAGACATGATAATGAATCACTCAGAGCACGCTGACCTCCACACCAGTGCAGCGACCTCTAACCCTAGTAACAGTGCAGTGACCCCTACTGCTAGTGATAGTGCAGTAACTCTTACCTCTACCACAACACCAATGGACCAGATAATCAACAAAAATAATATAAACCATAATGAGATAAATAGAATATAACAAATACCATGCATCAACATCGCTCTAAGCAATCTAAGTGTACGGGTGGCAACACTGGAACAGACCACCCAATGGCTGAAAAAGGGCACGATTCCCCAAAATGGTGACACACCGTGTACTACCGTGACCCTGGGATTAGAAGAATTAATCGAGTGGGTTAGTAAACTTGAGCAAAATTCCAGTAATAACTGATAACTCAGATGCAACAAACTCATTCAGTGAAAAGTGTCTCCTAATGGAAAACAAAATTCTAGCACTGGAGGAGATGGTAGCTAATAATGTGCAGGCGAACGAGACTCAACCTGACGAGTCTCACCCGGAAAGTAATACTCTGCTTCTGGGTGACATCAGACTTGAAATATAATTGCCAGATCAGGACATTACAGCGGGCCAGCATCAACCTAATCAAGTGTTGGGTCCACGAAAATCTATCATGGGTCCTGTCCAGGTGCATACTATGCTGCGGCACCTTTGATGTCATGGAAAACGAGTCCCCGTCACCAATCCTTGACAACTTAGGTGCATTAGTCAGTGAACTGAAACAGAAGAATGACAACATGGAAATTTATGTATGTCTCCTAGTGCCAACCCTGCAATCTGACACACTGCAAGCCAAAATAAATACAATTAGCAAGTAGTAAAATGGACTGGCGACAACAGTATCTGTGCAGTAAAGCCAGACCTCTCATTCAGGCTAGGCACTGGGGATATTGATGAGGCTTGCTTCCAAGAATGTGGTGAACGTCAGGGCTCACTTCTAAATAGATCTGGTGTTGTGAGACTATTTCACACCATGGCAAAGCAGATCCCAGACTTCAAAGACTCCATTAATTGGGAAAATGTAAATAAGAAGTTGATACAGATCAACCAAAAAATCTACACTAGCCAAAATGAACTAAGACAAAAGGAAACAACGGGCAACAGGCCTACCAACCCTCACCCCCCCTACCTCCCCACTTCTCCCAGCACACCGACGCGACAAAGATGGGTGGGAGGTAGCAGGACGAGATGGACACCACAACCCACGACCTCGGAGAATGTGGCAACAGATCTCCCCCCCACCACCCCTAAGTGACCCACCACCACGCGGCCAGATCAGGGCAACAGCACCTCAGCAGGTGGGATGGTAGGCCTCCCTCCCACCTCCCCTCCGAGAACCCCCACCACTTGGTCAGGTCAAGGCAGCAGAAACGGCGAGACAGGACACAGGAAATGGCTGGGCCTATCCAAGGTCTAGGATTCACCCGTCACAGCCTCCTCGCCATGACAGCGCTTCTTGGCCTACTCCCCACGATGCTTTCCCACACCCTCGTGAAGGCAAAGAAGCATGGGTGGTGACAGGACCCCATACAAGACAACACCTACACAGAAATAACCAGCACCATCATGTGAGTAACAAACAAAATTGCTCCACCTGTGGCTATAGCCGTAAGGAGTGGGATAATGTGTACCAACCGTCTCGTCACACCTCACCTTACCCCACCCCACCCTAAACTCCCAGCCACCTCACTCACACTGGATTGCCTACACTCAACCCCGTTACAGTGAACCCAGATCCCATGAGAAGCATGACTGCTAGAACTGCAGCGAATACAATCATCACCAATCGCACTGTAGATTCTACCACAAAATACAGTGCAGAATATGTTAAAAACTAGGTCATAAAAGCCGCTTAGGCAAATATTACTGTACATAGGGGTGTGGCAAAGAAGGTATAGCCGACAGAGCATCATCTAATGTAAAGGATAAACCTATAATTGAACGTAATAACGCTCGTTCCTCACAACCTAATTTAGACGAAATCAGATTTAAGGAGCGAGAAATAGACATTCTCTGTATTAGTGAAATCTGGTTGCTTCCCCACACTCTTGATGTACACCTCGAGGCAGAAATTCGTGATACTGGATAATCTGCCACCAGAGATCAGGTTAATCGCACACGTCTACCCCCCCAACTCCCCCTCCTTATCCCCACCAAAACACTGATTTGTTAGGCGGATGGATTGGAGCTATGAAGCTTCGCTCACTCTCACGTCTTGCCGCATGTAATGTTATTTTCATTTATCTTACTACTATGTGTATTATCAAGTGCATAGATCCATCTCCACTTCCATGAGAAGTGATTATATCGGAGTTTTAGCAGACTTCAATACAATGACCTTAATGTATAGAATATGGTTTCCAAATAGTTATCCAACGCGTTCTAAGCGATAGACTAAAATCCAAGTAAAAGTTAAAAGTTATATGGCCAGATAAGTCCCTCTCTTGCCTTGTCATGTGGACAGCCACATATACACTCACCTTCTTATCCACCTACCCACTACACCAATCCAACGCAACCACCGACCTCATCCCTGCCACCCATCCAGCCCATCGATCCCTGCTATCCACCCTGCCCATCCATGAATGCCACACACGAAGTTCACCCAACAATGACACTCAACTCATTTACTCATTCACTTCACCCTGAACCCATCCAGCCACCCAACCCAACCACCCACTTAGCTCATCCCGACCACGCAATCGTCTCAGCCATCCTGGTGACCAACGATGCCCACTCACTCTGGCGACTCTCTTTGCCCACACATCCCGACAACCTGTCTTGCCCACCGACCCCTACCACCCACCGTCACCACTCGCAAATTCCACCCACCTTTCCCATTCACGAATTCCAGCCACCCAGGTCACCCAACAATGCCATCCATCTCATCCATCCACTCAACCCTCCCACCTCTCCCTGAACACTCCCAACCCACCTCACCCTGCCCATCCACCCATCCTGTCCACCCACTCCTCCCACCGACCCACCCTCCCATACACCCTTCTTACCCAACCCCATTCGCTCCACCACCCCATTCACTCATTTGAACCCAACTTATCCATCAAACTAGTCTTATCCAAACCTAAGTTACCAACCCCACCCCGACCACTCACACATCGAGCCACCTACCCATCCAGCCCACCAAACGCATCAACTCACTAACCCAATTACCCCAACAACTCACCCAAAACCACTCCACACACCACACCCAACAACTGCCCCCCCCCCTCCACCATTATCACTGTCCACCCACCCTGGCGATGCACCGAACTACCACACCCACCAACTCAACCTCGTCAACTCAAACCACCCAACCAACGGACTCACACACACACACACACACACACACACACAGACACACACACACACACACACACACACACACACACACAAACAAACATAACATGCATTAACAGACAGACAGACAGACAGAAACAGAGAGAGAGAGAGAGAGAGAGAGAGAGAGAGAGAGAAGCAAAACACGCATAAACAGACGGACAAACAGAGAGAGAGAGAGAGAGAGAGAGAGAGAGAGAGAAACAAAACACGCATAAACAGACAGACAAACAGAGAGAGAGAGAGAGAGAGATTGAATAGGAAAACTAGTGCCAGGCAGCAAAGGCCATATGGCACTAAAGAAACAATCATTGATATCGGTCGGATAAAGCAATCGTATGGAGGAAAGCATACGGGTACCTGACAAAAAGGATATGACAGCGGTCACTGAAACGTGGGTGGATTCACCTAGAAGATCAGCAAGTGAATGTGGATGGCGTAAGTTATCAAGGAAAGGGAAAGCACGGTGACGCTCAGCAGAGTATCGAGGGCAGTCCAGTAGGAGATGCTCTACACTAAGTAGAACCTGACAGTAGGAGCAAAGAGGAGGTACTCCACCAGCCATCAAATAGCCATGTGTAAGACGGGTATGGCCTAAACGCAAACGTGCTAACGCTGTCTCCCACCGTCTGTTAGGATAGGAGGAAAATGACCAAGGCGAAACAGTGGGCTGAATGGAACGCAGCTTATTATTAGTAACATGGGACCACTCCAATTGCCATCGACGCTTAAGCGACAAAGAGAGAGATGGAAAAAAGTCACCTACTGGGAGACAGCTGGAGGATAATGTGTTAGACACTGCTGACCTGGCCAAAAAATCCACCTGCTCATTTCCTACAATACCAACATGGCTCGGAACCCAACAAAAGGAGACTACTTTCTTCCTGGTAGCAATCCTGTACAACCACTCCTGAATTTTAAGAACAAGTTGGTTGGCTGCGGGAATGGTCTGGAGGCTTAAAAGGGCACTGAGGGAGTCCATGAATATAACAAAAGATGAGATCTGTGAAGAAAAAATATATCGAACAGCAATCAAAAGAGCAAATAATTCTGCACTGAAAATACTAGCAACATCAGGGAGACGGGATTGATATGAACTATTGGGAAACAAAACTGCAAAACTTGTGCCACCAGAGGATTTCGAGCCGTCTGTATAAATGGGTGTGGCTGACGAATGACAAGACAAATGGTGAGAGAAGAGAGATCGTAGGTGAGACGGGGAGATAGAGGATTTAGTTGCAGGGAGAACAGAGGAACATATACTTGAGGGTGGAATAAGCCACGGAGAAAATGAACGAAGGTGATATGGAAAAACGCGAGGAGGAGGAAGAGATAAAGAGCGGGACAAATCATCTACTCTATGTAAAAAGGAGTACCATTGGTAGAAAGTTGTCCAGGATAGATTGGATGGAATGGATGTAGAACGAAAACCGGACGAGGAATGTTGATTAAGTCTGTAATAATAACGAAGGGTCAGTTCATCACGACGATGCGATAAGGAGGGCAAACCAGACTCAGCATACAAGCTCTGAACAGGAGTGGAACGGAATGCCCCTAAAGCAAGACAAATGCCTTCGTGATGGATTGCATCCAGCCCGCGAAGAGTGGCAGGGGATGCAGAGGCATAGACCTGACAACCATAATCAAGAACAGAAATAACTACGGCGATATGTAAACGTAGGAGTAGAGTGCGATCAGAGCCCCAGCTGAGATGGCTCAGTGTCCGTAGGAGTTGAAGTCGTCGAAAGGCAAATGTTTTCACGGTAGCTATATGTGAAGACCAAGTCAACCGAGAGTCAAAAGACAAACCCAAGAATGTAGTAGTAGGATGATATGGAAGAAGGGTGTCATATAGATATAGTGATGGCTGTGGAATAACGCGCTGTCTGGAAAATATCATAGCTCGTGATTTAGATGGCGAAAAGCGGAATTCATGAGGAGTTGCCCAAGTCGAAACAACACTCACAGCTGACTGCATACATTGACCGAGACGAGAACGGTCAGCATCAGCAAGGTAAATTGCTAAATCATCTACATATAGGGAAGCATATGACTCTAGGAGGAAGAGAAGAAACAATACCATTTATTGCAACAAGGAACAAAGTCGTACTCAGAACATACCCCTGTGGAACGCCCTCCACCTGTGGAAAGGTGGCCGATAAACTGCCAGAAACACGCACCCGAAAGGTTCGAGCTTTCAAAAAATTGTCGAGAAAAAAACCCATATTACTAACTACCCCAAAATGGACTAAAGTACAGAGAATATGATGCTTCCACGAAGTGTCGTATGCTTTCTCAAGATAAAAAAAGACACTGAGAACTGATTGCTTACAAAGGAAAGCCTGACTGATATAAGACTCTAGCTTCACTAAGGGATATAAAGTACTACGCTCCTTACGAAACCCATATTGAAAATCGGAAAGGAGATTCTTAGATTCTAAATACCACATCAAACGAGCATTGACCATCCGTTCCAGTAACTTACCAAAGCAGCTGACAAGAGCAATAGGTCTGTAATCCTGTGGAGAGTGACCGGTCCTACTAGGTTTTAAAAAGGGAAGCAAATATGCCGTGCGCCAGGCGTCAGGGAACTCACCATCTGTCCAGATCGTATTATAAAGTGACAGGAGAAAGGATAATGCTGGTCGGGGTAGGTGTTTTATCATTTGGTAATGAATACCATCAGGGCCCTCACAAGTGTTGTCACAAGACTGGATCCCAGACAGAAGCTCGGACATAGAAAATGGGACATTACATGACTCCGCAGATGATAGAGTAAAACACACTGGGGTACGTTCAACCTCGTGTTTATAGTGACGGAATTCCCGAGAGAGATGGACTCCCTTGCTGATCTCACTGAAATGGTCTCCCAGTATATTTACAACCCTAGAAGGATCGGCAACAGACTCACCATCGATATGAAGTACTGGAGCTGGTGGGGGAGAGTATTTGCCTGAAATTTTGTGAATATGATTCCACAGGACAGTAACTGGCATGAAAGACGTGACATTGGACACATAAGATGACCAACTTGCCTTTCTGGCAGCCTTTATTGTCTTACACAAAATGGCACCAGCCCGTTTAAATGCAAGGAAGGCAGATTGGCGGCCTGGAGTATGCATTCTTCGTCGGTACGTTCTCCATCGAGCCCTTTTGATCCGAAGGGCTCTAATACAATCAGGAGACCACAGTGGAATGCATTTGGACGCAAAGGGGCGTGTAGTCTGGGGAATGGATTCCAATGAGGCGCCAGCACCAAGTCAGTAAAATAAGCAACTATATCATTCACGCTTGGGGCAGAAGAGTGGACTAAAAGTGAGTGGAAAAATGAAGAGAACTCATCCCATTTCGCACGGTCAAAAAGCCAGCGCGGGGGACGAAGAATAGGTGAATAGGATGAACTAGTGAGTAAAATGGTAAAGTGATTGCTAACCAAACAGGTATCCAGTACAGACCAGGTAAAATCTAAAGACAGAGATGGTGAGCAAAGAGAAATATCAAGACAAGAAAATATATGAGTGCGAGGATCATGATGTGTAAATGAGCCAGAATCAAGAATGTGGAGATCGTGATTAGACAGAAAAGAATCAAGTAGGCGGCCTCTAGTAGAATGGTATTATCACCCCATAAGGGAGGCCTGCAATTGAAGTCGCCCAGTAGCATTATAGGCGGAGGCACAAGTGATAAAAGACGTGAAAGCTCGGGGAAATCTATGGGGAAGGAAGGTGACAAATAGAGTGAAATAATAGTAATCCAGCGATGAAAGAAAACCCCCACTATAGTGCACTTAAGTGACGAAGAAACTGAAGAAGGTTCATGGGGGACTGTACTGTGAATGAGGATCGATGATTCAGAAATCGAAGAAGGTTACTAATGAAAACATAACCTGGGATTTGAGCAGGAGGGATGGAAAGATGAGTTTCTTAGAGACACACAACCAATGGGCAACACTTGGCAAGGAGGCATCTAAGTTCAAAGCGATTCATATTAAAACTTCGAATGTTCCACTGAAGTACGGAAACCATAATACTAACAGATAAAATAAAATAAAATCCAATAAAATAAATATAAAAGCACTAAAAAATAAAGGTAAAACCAAGGACATCAGATACTAATTGTGGAACACAATAACCAAGAAGGGGCAATCACAATTCGCGACAGGATAGTATAGAGGAAGGAACAGAAGTGGGGGAAGGCAAAATGACTGGAGCAGCGTCATTAGGAACAACAGAAAGGGAGGGAGTTATCGACGGATTAGGGGAGGGAGGAACAGGAGTAGGTGGTAGGGGATCTGGCACTGGATGTACCTCCACACATGTCTGCATGACCCGTGGAGAACACCCCGAAACTATTGGTGTTGAGGGGAGACACAAATTTTGAGTAGAACTTTTGACATGATATCCCCATACTAGACTTGGTGGGTCGAGAAACACACGCAGGCGGCGAACACTGCCGTTTCAGACTGTTTAGAGAGGGAGGTGTTGTTGTCCGGGAAAAACCAGGTCGCACGCGAAGGGCAAAGGACGAGGATGAGGCAGGGTGAAAATGAGGGATTCGAGTAGTATCAGAACGGTGGTTAGAAGGCTGTTTACTGGAGTATGAAGCAGGGGAAGGGGGGACATGACGAGGAGGGCGGAGAGATTGTTTCGGTGGAACAAACAAGGATCGACTGAACGTGGCAGGCTGAGCGTGAACTCCGTTGGTGGCTATAGGCAATTGGCTATCTGTAGACAAAGTCGGTGAGGTAGAAGGTGGACAATTCTGGGCAATGGGCGAAGGGGTCGAGGGGACAGTTGAGGCGACAGAGGAAGTCAATGCTGGTACATGTGAAGCTGTACTAGGAGCAGGGGTCGAGGAACACGTAGGGGTCCTGACCGACCAATGAATACGGCCTGCATACGTGGAACAATCATCAAATCCCATACTTTGGACAATCTGGCGGGCCTCCCTAAATGACATTGGATCACGGGCACGAGTACGAGAAACCTCGCACTCAAATAGGTATGTGGGACAAGAACGCATGTAGGTGGGATGGCCACCTCCACAATTGGGACAACGACATGCAGCAGCAGGGCAGTCTGCTTCGGCATGATCAGGCTGAGCACACCTGGGGCAAACAGCCACGGAGCGACACCACTTACTGGGATGGCCATAGCGCCAACATGATCGGCACTGTCGAGGAGAATCAACACTCTCTCACTGATAACTTCTATCTATCTCTCTATTGCCAGACGCCTCAATCCCGTTTGGGGTGGCCACAAACAAATCGCCTCCAAGTCGCCCAGTCCCCCGCCATCTCACTGCCCTGCTCCCAACTCACACCCCCCTCTCTCATATACCTCTCCACCCCATCCCTCCATGTCATCCTCTGCCTCCCCCTCCCTCTTCCCCCATCCACCTCACTCACATACACTCTCTTCGTCAGTCTTTCACCCTCCATCCTCTCCACATGGCCAAACCACCTCAGTGTGTTCTTCATAACGCTTCCTATCACATCCACATCAACACCACAAGGCTCCTTTATATCCTCATTCGTCAGCCTCTCTCTCCATGTGACTCCACAGGCTCCTCTTAAATAACTCATTTCCACTGCTCTCACTCTTGACTTGTGTCCTTCCAGCAATGTCCAAGCTTCACTTCCGTATGTTAGAGTTGGTATCACAATACTGTCATGTAGTAACTTTTTCACTTCCATGCTCACTTCCCTGTTTTTTATCACTGCTTTCAAAGAACCAGCAACCTTTCTTCCCTGCTGTACCCTTTCAAGCACTTCACCCTCCAAACCTCCATCCTTACTCATCACACTACCCAAGTACTTAAACGTACTCACATTTTCCAATTCCTCACCATCCAACCTCGCTGTACATTCATTGACTTCACCTCTCTCAAAAACCATCACTTTACTCTTCCCTACATTCACTTTTAGATTCCGTTTCTTACACACTCTCCCAAACTCATCCACCAAGCCTTGCAGCTCCCCTTCGTCTTCACTCAGCAACACAGTATCATCTGGAAACAACAGTACAGGGAGTTTCCAAACACTATCCTCTCTCACCAGGGCCACTCCAACATCCACTACCCTACCTTGTACTGATAACTTAATGCCACCAATAATCACAGTCATGGAGAGATCGTGAATCAAACGTGACCTTAGCTATATTAACTGGACGTGTACGGTTTCCTCTCGGTGGAATGGTGTAACATAGGACAGACTGAACATCATGCCCCAATTCCTGAAGGGCAGCTTGGATATGTGATGAACAGTCAGAAAATTCCCTGTCACCTAATCGTACATATGGGGGTACAGCGACAGTACCAACAACAGAATTTAGGCGTAAATCCCTGGAAGCCGGAATGGGAGCACCAGTGTTATCTAATAAGGTAGTCATGGCATCAGCCTTGGCTTTATTCTGAACAGTAACTATACGAGACCCATCACGTAGGGAACGAAATGTCACATCCTTCCCAACATGACGGAGTAAAAGTAGATGGAACTCCAAATCATCTGAGGCTAGAGGAGCATGAGGGGGAATGGTGAAAAATTTGGTCCAGTTCTGGGGGTCAAATAACGAAGATGAAAATGAATGACTGGTTTTAGATAAAATGGAAGGACGAATGCGTGAGGAAAAAAAAAAAAAACAGTAGCAGTGGACTTTGGGTGGTGGAGATTTGAAACAGAGGAGCTCGGTGTCGAGGCAGAGAAGGGTTCGTAAGGTTGTAGAGTGGCAATGTTGGAAGGGTTGGATACAGGGGGAGCAACTGAGACAGTGACGGCGGGTGTAGTATGGTAGTCGGTAGGCATAGTTGATGTAGTTGGTAAGTGTTCATCAAGAGAAGTGTCCATAAGCGGTTCAAGGTCGTCAACGAATTAGGCATGGGAGGTAGTGGTAAGGGGGCCCCTCCCGAAGCCCCTACATTCTCTGCTTCGAATGCCAAAATGAGGTCTGACTAAGAGAGGCAGTCAGAGACGTCCGCACCTCGCCAAGGCTCAGTGTGGACTGAGAGAGAGAGAGAGAGAGAGAGAGAGAGAGAGAGAGAGAGGGAGAGAGAGAGAGACTGATTCAGTAAGACACAAACAAAATACTCATAAACACTCACACACACGCACACACACACACACTGGCGCATACAGAGAGAGAGAGAGAGAGAGAGAGAGAGAGAGAGAGAGAGGGAGAGAGAGACAGACAGACAGACAGACAAACAGACAGAGACAGAGAAACAAAACATGCATAAACAGACAGACAGACAGAAAGACAGGCAAACACACACACGCACACAGGCAGACAGACAGACAGGCAGACAGACAGACAGACAGACAGACACACACACACACACACACACACACACACACACACACACACACACACACACACACACATAGAAACAAAACACGCATAAACAGACAGACAGACAGAAACACACACACACACACACACACACACACACACACACACACACACACACACACACACACACACACACACAGACAGACAGAAACACACACACACACACACACACACACACACACACACACACACACACACACACACACACAAACATTGTTCCCTTATTCAAGAAAGGAAATAAAAAGAATCCACTCAACTATAGACTAGTATCTCTGACCAGTGTTGTATGCAAGGTACTAGAAAAACTAATGAGAAAAATTTAGGTAAACCAACTGCAATAATACAATAGGATAACAGAAAGATAGTTCGGTTTTAGAAAAGAAAAATCATGTGTTACAAATCTATTAAGCTTCTAGACAGAGTTGCAGAGACACTATGGATAAGAGAAGGATGGGTGGACGGTATCTATTTTGATATTAAGGACGCATTTGACGGAATATCGCACCAAAGACTTCTATGGAAGCTGTACCATCAAGGAGGAATCCAAGGTAATCTGTTCTGTTGGATGCAGGATTTTCTCAGAAATGGAAATGAGAACAGTACTAAGGAATAATTACTCATAATGGAGGGAAGTAACTAACAGAGTTCCACAGGGCTCAGTGATGGCACCAATTATGTGTTTAGTATATATTAATGATATAGGCTAGACAGAAACATTTGAATGGAATGATGTCTAAATATGTTTGCTGATGATGCAAAAATACAAAGGAGAATTACAGACTCTTGCAGAGAGCTACAAGAAAAATTTAACAAGCTTCATAAATGGAGCAGTAGATGGCAAATGGAAGTCAAAGTGGACAAATGCCATATAATTAAGTTTGGTAAAAATGGAAAAGGACCAGATCAGGATTATAAGATAGGAAGTTCAACCCTACATATATCAGAAATGAAGAAGGACCTAAGAGTGATTATCAATAGTAGATCTTTCCTCCGGCAGACCACATAAATGAGAAAGTACGAAACATGCACACACTGCTTGCTAATATGAGAAAAACATTCACATATATAAATAAAGGCATGCCGAGAAAGATAATTACCTCATTCATCAGACCAACCCTCGAATTTGCATCAGTGGTCTTGAATCCTCATCTCAAAAATTCATAGATAAGATTGAAAAAGTACAATGGGCTGCTACAAGATGGGTACCAAGCTTGAAGGAGCTAAGCTATGAAGAAAGACTAGAAAACTGAACCTACCAATACTACAAGAGAGAAGGAAGAGGAAACATGATGACGCTATATAAATATATCTCAGAGAAAGAAAGAATAGACATCAATGAGTATATAACCTATGGGGAAGTATCAGCAAGAGGACACTGAAAAAAAAAAAAAATGCATAAAAAGAGAGGTGAGAAAGACGTAATGAAATTCAGTTTCCCAAATAGGGCAATTGATCAGTGGAATGCGCTACCGAATGAAATACTGCTTGCCAAAACTATTTATAAATTTAAGGATATGTATGATAAAAATGGTTTAATACACGGGACAGTACGAGCTTGACTCATTCCTGTAAAGATACACTTAGGTAAGAACAGTTAGATAAGAGCAGATATATGCACACACGCACACACACACACACACACACACACACACACACACACACACACACACACACACACACAGATGCGGAAGGGTGGGAAAGGAGGGAGGGAGGATTTGGGGAAGGTGAAGGGTACGGATGAGATGTGGAAGTGTCTAGTACTGTCCTAATAGCAGCTTGCACAGTACAGTGACTCGTATCTCCGACATAAACCCTTTAATTCAGCTATATTATGGATGTATTTCCATTAGGATTCCATGATGTGCCATTCAGTTGGTAATAGTTTTAATTAGCGAATACTTTGGTACAATATTAAATATCATAACCATGCTAATTTCAAAATTACGTGCTGTTCATACTGTTCAGTGATATTGCAGTCAACCAACAAACAGTAATTCGTAAGACGTGGGACCAATCTTCCACGGGGATAAACAACCTCTGAGGATGATTAGAGTGAAGTTGTTGTGAACTACTCTCTCCCTGTGTGTGTGTGTGTGTGTGTGTGTGTGTGTGTGTGTGTGTGTGTGTGTTCTTACCTAATTGTTCTTACCTAATTGTATCTTTACAGGAATGAGTCAGGCTCGTACTGTCCCGTGTCTTAAACCATATTTATCGTACATATCCTTAAATTTGTGAATTGTTTGGCACACACTATTTCATTCGGTAGTGCATTCTATTGATCAATTGCTCTGTTTGGGAAACTGAATTTCCTTACGTCTTTAACACCTCTCCTTATGCAGTTTTTTGCAGTGTCCTCTTGCTGATGCTTCTCCATATGTTAAGTAATCATTTATGTATATTTTTTCCTTCCCTGATATGCACTTATATAGCATTATCATGTCACCTCTTTTCCTTCTTTCCTGTAGTGTTGGTAGATTCAGTTTATTTAGTCTTTCTTCGTAGCTTAGGTCCCTTAAGCTTGGTATCCATCTTGTAGCGGCCCTTTGAACTTTTTCAATCTTCTCTATGTGTTTTTTTGAGATGAGGACTCCAGACTACTGATGCATATTTCAGGACTGGTCTAATGAATGATGTTATTATCCTTCTTAGCATGTCTTCATTTATGTATGTGAATGCTATTCTCATATTTGCAAGCAGTGTATACATGTTCCGTAAAATACTTCTTTAGGTCTTGATAATTTCCCGTATTATAGTTGAGGCTCGTTTTGTAACTTTCATTGCTGTTAACTATGTCATATGCTATCCTGAAGTTGTAATTTAGTACTGCATGATCGCTTTTGCCGAGTGGAGGGTGATTTATTAAACTGTTAATATCATTTTCTTCTATCTATCTATCTATATACCTAGGCTGCTTCCCTCGAGGAAAGGCAGGTAGCCGAGACAGGACGACACACTCCCCATTTACTCATCCATTCAAACACATTCATTCGCATCTTAGCCCCAAAAGGGAGAACGGACAGATTCTCACCGCACCACACCACACAAGGGTCAACTGCGCAATGCAATCAGTGACATCCGCAGCAGGGCCCGACAGCAGAACTGGTTTACCCCTGCCACATCATAACAGACCCATCCCCTTAGCCGCACCTGACCTGACTAGCTGATCAGACCAAATGCGGGAGAATATCACCTCAGGGCTGCGTCATCACTTATTCATTCACAATTTTTCTCCATTTATTTCTGTCACGCACAGCCACTCTTCCTTGCTCAACAGACATCCCTCTCGCATCCAGCGCTCTCTTCACATTGTCCATCCATCCTATTCGTGGTTTTCCTCTCAGCCTTACACCTCTCACATCAGATCTAGTTATCTTTTTCACCAATCACTCATTAACCATTCCCTCCATATGCCCAAACCATCGCAACACCCTCTGCTCAACTCTACCAACCATCTCCCGAACAACTCCAGTTCTCCTTCACACTTCATCATTTCGCACCCGATCCATACGCGTCACTCCATACATACTCCTCAGTCACCTCATCTCCATTACATTCAAACTTTTCCTCTCTGCTACACCCATATTCCATGTTTCAGCCCCATATAACGCAGTCGGTACCACAACACCCTCATATAGCCTTCTCTTTACATCCATTCTAAGCGAACGACATTTAAAACACTTTTTTCATTCCTCCCAGCACCTTTCCTATTTCATTTATTCTAAACTTCACTTCTGCATCTATTCTTCCATCCACAGCAACATGTGACCCTAGATATTTAAAACAATCTACTTCCTCAAGCAACTCACCATTCAAAACTATATTCATCCCCCTACCATCTATCAACCTAGTACACTTCATCACGTTACTCTTATTCTCATTTACTTTCAATTTCCTCCTTTCACACACCCTTCCAAACTCCTCTACCAACTGTCTCAATCTCTCCTCTGAATCAGTCACCAGTGCAGTATCATCTGCAAACAGCAGCTGCTTCAGATTCCACTCTCCACCATCAACATTCACCAGACTCAGACCTCCACCTAAAACTCTTGCATTCACCTCCATTACAACACCATCCATATAAATATTAAACAACCAAGGCGACATCACACATCCCTGTCGCAGCCCAACTCTCACGGGAAACCAATCACTCACAGCATTTCCCACTCTTACACACACTCTACTATTTACATAAAAACTTTTCACCCCTTTTAGTAACCTACCATAAAGTCCATACAATCTTAAAACAGTCCACAAAGCCTCCCTATCAATTCTATCATACCCTTTCTCTAAATCGATAAATGCCCAAAACACATCCTTGCCTTTCGCTAAATACTTTTCACACACTTGTCTCACAGCAAACACCTGATAAACACATCCCCTCCCTCTCCTGAAGCCACACTGCTCATCACCAATCACTCCCTCTGTACCCTCTCTAACTCTCATAATTAACACTCTACCATACACCTTACCTACAACACTCAACAGACTTATACCCCTAAAGCTAGTACATTCATACTTATCACCCTTGCCTTTATACAGCGGGACCACACAAGAACTTGCCCAGTCAATTGGCACCATACCTTTCTCAAAGCACACATTCATCAATCTTACTAACCAGTCAACAATAGTCACTCCACCACCCTTCAGGCATTCCACAGCACACCCATCCATACCTGCAGCTTTCCCTGTTTTCATCTCCTTTACTCCCTTCTCCACTTCCTCCTTCGTGATCAAAGAATCATTCAACTCTCCCAACACATTTATTCCTTGCACTCTTCCATCCGCCACAATCTCAGCCACCCTTTCCTCCTCTACATTTAACAATCTTTCAAAATACTCTGCCCATCTCTTCCTTACTGCATCCATCTCAATTAACATCCTTCCATCCTCTGCTTTTACTCATTCTTCCTTCCCAGACTCTCCCTTTCGAACCCTTTTCACCTCCTTCCAAAACATTTTCTTATTCTGTTGAAAATTCTCTGTCAGCCGCCTACCCCACCTCTCATCTGCTGCCACTTTAGCATCACGTACAGCCCTTCTCGCTCTATTCCTCTTTTCCTTATACCTTTCATATGACATCCTGCCTCTGCAGCCACACTTCATATGCACGTCTCTTCTCAGCCACAGCCATACTTACTTCCTCGCACCACCATTCACTTCCTTTTCTTACACCATCACCCACACGTCTCACACCACACACCTCTTCTGCATGTCCCACCACAGCACTCTTAAACAACTGCCATTCCTCCTCCACACTGCCATTTTCCTGATCTTTCACTGCGTTCCACTCATCTTTCAATTTCTCCTGATACTCTATCTTTTTCTCTCTTTTATCCAACTCACTCACTTTCAAAACCTCCCTGCCACACCTAACCCTCCTAGCTCTCACCCATCTCCTACCTACTCTTAACTTTCCCTCCACCACGTAGTGGTCAGACATACCTCCACCCTCCCCTCTCAGAACTCTCACATCCAACAATCTTCCTATTACATTCCTGGACACAACCACATAGTCCATCAAAGGTCTATCAACAACCCTTCCACCATCCTGTCTCACCCATGTATACTTATAAATATCTTTCTTCTCAAACAGCGTATTCCCAATCACCATCTCTCGCTCAACACACATCGCTATCATTCGTTCCCCACTTTCATTTCTTCCAGGCACACCATGCATACCAACTACACCTTCAACTGCTACATTTCCCACTCTAGCATTCAGATCTCCCATCATTACCACATTCACATTCGCTCCAAAACTCTGCAGACACTCATCAACATCATTCCAGAAATACTCCCTCTCTTTTTCATCCCTTTCACTACCAGGCCTATATGCACTCACAAACACCCATTTTTCTTGCCTAGTAAATATTAGATCTAGCACTGAAGGTACATCGAGTCCTCTTTTTATGGTGGTTTCCCTCACATGTTACGTTAGGAAAAACTCTTGCACGAGATCCAGGAGCTTTTGGTCCCAACAGCTTTCTTGGCTAATTATATCTAGAATATTCCAATTTATATTTGTATTAAAATCTCCAGTTAGTATAATTCTTTCCGATTTCTCTTCCATTTTATGTAGTAATGATCTTACACTCTGAATTGTACTCTCTGCCAGGTCCTCATATTCGTCTCTTTCCCATGTGTTTGATTTGGGTGGCATGTACAAATTGGCTACAGTTACTTTCCCTTCAGATGTGTTGATCTCTACTGCAATCATTTCTACTTGTGATGGTATATCTAGTTTTATTTCATTGACTTTTAGATTTTTCTTATTTAATATTATAATTCCTCTTCCTTTTTTTAAATTTCTGTCTCTTCTCCATATATTGTATTCCACTAAGTTTAGTATGTCATTGGATATCCTTGGTGTTAATTTTGTTTCAGTTAGGCATATTATTTGTGGTTCATTTTCTCTGACATAATCATTCATCTCTAGTAATTTAGATACCATTCCATCCACATTTGAGTACATCAACTTTATCATCATGTTTATATACTTGTCATGACATGGTTCTACTACCTTTCTCCTTTTTATTCCCTCCTGTTTGTGTACCACTTTCGTACCTGCAATCCTATTACTTTGTAAACAAATGTGTTCTTATCCTCTTCTGATCTTCCCTCATTTTTTGTTTTTGCTTCCTCCCTCTTCTCTTTCAGTAATTCCAGTTCCTCTTGTGTTAGGCATCTTTTTATCCATACATTTTTGAACTCCTCTTTCTCCATAAGATTCTTTGCATTATTTAGTATCTCCTCCACAGTGTTTAAACTCTGGAAAGTCACCTTTAGAGGTCTTGTCTTGCTTTTCTCATATTTCCCTAAGCTTTTGTGTTCCCCTATGTCTTTACTACAGATTTCCTCTGATACTTCTTTCAGTAAGCTCATTACATTTGCCATCTCCTTTTTGTCTCTTGTGATCTTGTTTTTTACATCTTCCTCTTCTATACCAGTGATTACTATAGATTTGTTTACATCTACTGAATCTCTGACTAACTTTGGATTGTTTTGGATTATTCTTTTCACTTCCTTTTTAATGCTTTTTTCTTCCATCCCTGTTTCTAAGTCTTTCTTTACTTTCACCATTTCAGCATACGTGGTTTCCACATCATTTTTGTAGCTTTGCACAGCTTCATTCACCTGTGTTATCTTCTCCTCAATATCACTGCTCTGGTCTATCAGACTGCTTACTTGCCTAATTGTCTCTGTATCATTTTTGAAGTCTTCCATAACACTCTCGTGATTAACTACTGTACTTGCCATTTCACTCATTTTCTTCCTAAGTGTACTCAGTTCCACTGTTAGTTCACTGATGGTTGTGTCTTTCTTATTGGCCTCCCTTCCTAGTTTTTCTATTTCTTCCTTTTGCAATTGCATCTGCTTCTTTATTTCATCAATTTCATTTTTGAAAGCCATTTCCAGTTTGTGTACACGTTCAACCAGTCTATTGTGAGTCTCCACTTCAACCAGTTCTTGGTAGAAATCATCATCTTGCTTTCTACCTTTATCCCTTTTCTTTTCCAAATTTGCTTTACTAAAGTATGTGTCCATTTTGCAATACTAAAAGCACAGAGTACATGTACTTACATTCCCCGTGCAGTTGTAGTCTAAACAAACCTCAGCTGACTGAGTGCATTCTTTTGCATCTCGGTTCTCTCTTCTGTTTGAACAAGTCTTGTTTAAACTTATTTTTTTTCTTTTAATAATGAAAAATCATTTAGTCTAACCTGGTACAGAGCTTGACTCATATAAAGATACTAATTTAGGTAATGCCATTGGCCGTGCTGGCTTGGTACGGAGCGCCGACGTCGCACGTCTGCTCTCTCTGACTCCCACTGTGTGTGTGTGTGTGTGTGTGTGTGTGTGTGTAATTCACCGGGTTGGTCAGGATCACTTGATGGTCGTGATCGTCAGCTTTTACCCTCCCGGAAGTGAGCTGAGAGCTCATATAGTCCGATCTAAGGGCAAGGTTGTGACTTTCACACACGCACACACCCGTCCCCTTGCTCAAGGGGGACAGTAACCACCCACTTCGTCAGTGAAACTTTACGCAACCTGAGCGAGGCGCGAACTCCCGTCCACCAGTTGGCAAGTGGGAACGTTACCACTGCACCAGTGAGCGGTGTGTGTGTGTGTGTGTGTGTGAGTCAGTTGGTTGGGTGGTTGGAGTTGATGAGGTTGAGTTGGTGGGTGCGGTAGTTCGGTGCATCCCCAGGATGGGTGGACAGTGATAATGGTGGAGGGGGGGGGGGGGCAGTTGTTGGGTGTGGTGTGTGGAGTGGTTTTGGGTGGGTTGTAGGGGTAAATGGGTTAGTAAGTGGATGTGTTTGGTGGACTGGGTGGGTAGGTGGCTGGATGTGTGGGTGGTCGGGGAGGGGTTGGTAAGTTAGGTTTCGATGAGTTTGATGGATAAGTCGGGTTCAAATAAGTGAATGGGGTGGCGGAGTGAATGGGGTTGGGTAAGAAGGGTGAATGGGCGGGTGGGTCGGTGGGAGGAGTGGGTGAACAGGATGGGTGGATGGGCAGGGTGAGGTGGGTGGGGAGTGTTCAGGGAGAGTTGGGAGGGTTGTATGGATGGATGAGATGGAGGGCATTGTTGGGTGACCTGGGTGGGTGGAATTCGTAGGTGTGAAGGGTGGGTGGAATTCGTGAGTGGTGAGGATGGATGGTAGGGGTCGGTGGGCAAGACAGGTTGTCAGGATGTGTGGACAAAGTGAGTCGCCAGAGTGAGTGGGCACTGTCGGTCGTCAGGGAGGGTGAGACGATTGCGTGGTCGGGATGATCTAAGTGGGTGGCTGGGTTGGGTGACTGGATGGGTTCAGGGTGAAGTGAATGAGTAAATGAGTTGAGTGGCATTGCTGGGTGAACTTCGTGTGTGGCATTCGTGGGTTAGCAGGGTGGATAGCAGGGATCGATGGGCTGGGTGGGTGGCAGGGATGAGGTCGGTGGGTTGTGTTATATGGGTTGAGAGAGTAGCTGGATAAAGTAGGTGAGTGTACTCGTATATGTGGCTGTCCACATGACAAGCAAGAGAGGGACTTATCTGGCCATATAACTTTTAACTGTTAATTGGATTTTAGTCTATCGCTTAGAACACGTTGGATAACTATTTGGAAACCAGATTCTATACAGTAAGGTCATTGTATTGAAATCTAAAATTTCCATATAATCACTTCTCATGGAACTGAAGATGGATCTATGCGCTTGATAATACACCTAAGATAAATGAAAGTAGCATTACATGTGGCAAGACGTGAGAGTGAGCGAAGCTTCATATCTCGATCCATCCGCCTAACAAATCGGTGTTCTGGTGGGGGTACTGAGAGGGAGTTGGGAGGGTAGACGTATGCGATTAACCTGACCTCTCGTGGCAGATTATCTTGTATCTCTGTTAGGACTCCATATTATAATTACAAATCATAATAGATAAATAGATAGACAGATAGAAGCAGGAAGTCAGATGATGAGAAGAAAATGTCATAAAAGGCTTTGTAACTTCTTTGTAGTGATGTTTTATATATATTAGTTATATATAAATATATTTTTCTTGTGGACGAGCGGTTGTGTAAGTGAGTAGATTTGTAAGTAGATAATCTTGGTTCCCTTTTGTCATGCAATGACAGGAGAGGTGAGAATAGTATGGGACTATTTTTATTTGTCTTGGAAATATTAACAAAGTCTCTCACACACGAGTGAAGTTAATTAGAGTCCCGCGAGCTACCTCCCTGTCTCGCTCTCTCTCTCTCTCTCTCCATGTTGCTAAGCCCTTCTCCCTACTACCTGCCTGTTCTATGGGTAACCTCCTTCTGCCTCTGCTTCCTAAATTCTGGTGTAGCAGGGGTCGTGTCACGTGTGTTACACTGTGGTTGGAAAGTTCTAGAAGCCTGTGTGTGAGTATGTGTGTATGTGTGTGTATGGTCACGAGGCCCTGTCATGTGCCTATAAAGCATTCTTTGAGTTAAGAGTGTGTAAGCATGTTTAGCATTGCTCGATTCTCGCAGACACAATACCTTCTCATCATCTGACTTCCTGCTTCTATCTGTCTCTCTATCTATTTATTTATATATTTATCTATTATGATTTGTAATTATAATATGGAGTCCTAACATCTCGAATTTCTGTTCGGAGGTGTACCATAATGTTCATGATGGTGGTAGGGAGCTGTTCTTGTAATGCTGGTTGTGTGACAGCCTGTAGTGTATAGTTATGACAGTACAATGTTTGGTGCTGTATAAAGGTGGTGCCATGTTCTGCCGTAAGCGCTGTTGTATGGCAATGTGGTGAGGTGTGACAAGTGTGGCGATTAATATGGTCTTTATACTGTAGTCTTGTAGAATAGTTGTGTAGGTAAATGCATGTTATACTGTAAAGTACTGTATGTAGGTCTACTGTATGCTGAAGCATCGTCTTTAATGTGCGAATGACAGACATGTTAGTAATACTGGGTGAGTGAAGATGCATGCTAGTCCTTAACACCATTCATGTAACACCTATAACTGTTAGGTATGATTAGCCTGCGTCCAGCGCTACAGAATGTCGTCAGCAATGAAGTGACTGTCGTTGGTCACATGGTTGGGTGTGCAGAACCAACTCAGTGCTTTTTTTTTTTTTTTTTTCCTCACTCACGAAACGTATTCTCCTCTGGGTAATATATCGTTCAGTATGCTGGGAAGATGATGAATTAAAGCACTTCGAAACACAGTGAAGTCTTTTCGCCTCATCAGTTCCCCTTCATTCACTCAGTAACTGAATGGCCCTATGTAGACCACAATTGATCTTACTGGACAGGATTGCATGTGAAGGACCTGAATGAACATTACAATGTCTGACTGGCCTTCAGTGGCTTTGAATGACCCTAAACTGACCTTAATGAAGCAAACTGGTCTGTGAGGATCTAATCGGACCTCAGTGGCCCTGAACTGGCCTTAATGGATCAAAATGGACCCGCACAAATCTAAGAGGACCTGAGTGGCACTGAACAGACATTAAGTGAACAAAATTTACCCCCCTGTGCCTGATTTAACAAGGATAGACCTAGTTTCCTCTGACTGGATTTAAACATGGCTATTATCACCTAAGGTGATGGATGTAACTGTATCCTGAGTGACATGACTTGAACCCTGGACTACTTTGTTCCAGGTTAGTTCATGCTAGAGATTTGGTAGGCCATTGCCACTTGTTTTACTTTTCCTTCCATATTTTATCTGAAAATAAGGAATAACGCTCAGCTAATCCTCACATCAGCATTTAGCTGAACTATAAAATTTTTGAAAATTTAATAAGGCTTTACTTCAGCATCAAAGATCTCCATTCTCTTTTTTTTCTCTCAGTTCTCCAGCTTCCTCTTTTCTCTTGCTTTCCATTCAGGTGATTCTTTTCACACTTCCCTCAATCAGTCCTTTTTTATTGTCCGTCCTTCTTTTCCCTTTCATCACACCTGCCACTTTTCGGTATATTTATTTGAAACATATTTTTACGGCGGCTTTTGATCCTGTTTTGAATAAACTTTGTGATATATTCGTCACTCCTCAATATATCCCGGTTGTATATATATTTATTTTTTTTACAATTCACTGTTTTTCATCTTTCTCTGAGAAGCTAGAATAACTGAACTTTGTGTATGTTCGTAAAACAACTCTGTCACATTGTCACACTGTTGCCGTGTGTCTGTGCCTGTAATATGTTCTCTTATAATCGATATTCACAAAGGTTTTCCATTTTTTGTATTGCCTTTTTCCTCCCCCCCCCCCCGTCCCCGATTTCTCTGAGGGAAGCCAGACATGATCATCTATTTTGTCTTGTTTCCACAGTTCAGTCCACAAATTATAAATTGAGCTGGAGCCTTTTACGTAGGCTATAATAAACGGAAACGCTTACCATCTACTCTCCCTCGATGCAGTTTTACTTTCATGGCACTGGGCACTGATAAAGCGAATGATTTCTCGTAATCTAGGCGGCCATTTACTGTGCTGAATGGTCACCATAGTTGTGTAATGGTTTAGGGGTTTAAATCGAGAAGCTGGTTTGCTTATAACACCTCTCAGGAAAGGCAAATGGTTATTTTTGCTTTAAACGTCTAGACAAAGCAGTCTAACATCGGGCCTCTACGTTCGTGATGGGGCAATAAAAGACTAGATAATGGATCAAGGTTTTAACGAGCTACCTTCCAGCTTGGGTTTATATTACCTAATTCATTGTTATGGAACGTGTTTTGTATCAGGGGCTTGGGCAGACTGACCCACAGGCCATGTATCCTGAAGTTCAGTTCACACAGCACTGAAGACACTGCATGAGTAAGGATTAACGAAGTTCACCTCAGTCTGCTATACTTTATATCTGACATCAGTACCCAGGCTTATTTTCTAATCCACACCGGGACGTTACAAAACAAATATATTCCTTTAGATTTCAATATTTTTTGTCATGCAAGAAACAAAAGCAGCACCAAGGAGGCTTCGTATTGGGGTTTTGCTTTTTTATTTTATTTTTTTGTGTGTGTGTGCGACAACAATACTGGTCGTGCGCAACACTGTCACTGATGCCCTTCTCGGACAGTTTCTGAAAAAAGTGTCTAGGATATTCGTTTTAACCTCAGGACTTCTGAATTAGTACATTAACCCTCTCATAATCGGGAACAGGTCTAGAATTCTATTACAGCTTCCGGCAGATAATTTTATTTAGCTGAATGTGAATCACAGGAGCTTGAGTGTGTTGACAGAGGTATCATTAACCTTTCCACAGCCGGGCAACTTTGGGTGTTGTTGTTTCTTTTATTTTACCCCTATCTCTCCAGCTGAGCAGCCCCGTCGACCACAGGTAAACTACTGCTTCTGTGGGACGGTCCTACTTGTACAGTCCAGTACACATACAGCGTCTGTTAAGGGCAGACCACCTCCTACGGACCGTAAAGTCTCTGATGTCTCTGATTTTTTTTTTTATGAGATGTCTCTAGTTGGACACTGAGTATGGTCAGTGATATGAAACAAAGATGTAAACCGTTGGGCAAACACTTTGCTTTCTCTTCAACAACTAGGACACCAGAACTAGTCACCTCTTGCCTCCAATTTTTGGACTAATATAATAGACGGACAGTGGTAAATTATATAAAATCTGTATATTGCAACATCTGCAGGTATCTGCTCGCAATATTTCCAGACGGATAAATCCCGCATCGGATATTTCACTATCGATGCTGTCAGTAGAAGAAAAGTCTTCCGCATTCCCTGTTCTCCTTTTAATTGTTTTCTGCAGCATACAGGGTATAGGCAACGTGGTCATTGTGCTGTATCTATCTTGTCATACATATAGTCCGTCTAGGAACAGGGCTCCTAGGCTAGTCTGATGTAGTCCATAATATTTAACATACCTTATATCTTGATTAATGTCAAACATTTGTTAATTTTAGAAAAGGCCTTTCTAACTGACAGAACTGACCCTTTCTTTCTATGACATCTTTTTATACTATATTCCTGTTATGACCAGATTTTATTCAGATAAAGGGAGACTTCTCGTTGTGAAGAAGTTAATAACCTCTAAATCCCACTAGACGTTATTGTGCAGCTTGGGGTAGAACTGTCATGGGGAATCCGAAATATGTAGGTGATTAGCTTAAGGTCCTGGTGGCATTATATGATTGACAAAACTCCACAGTCTATTAACTATTGGATGCAGGTATGTATGCTGATATCCACAAGATAATAGGAATGACGAACTTTGTGAACACTGTGGTCTTTCTCCCTTGTTCATGTTCACTGAATACTGCCACTGGGGACCTGGATGTAAACTGACTACTGTGGGTCATATTCTAGGGGAAGGTTGTGACCTAATGAAATTTTATTATCTGCCTTAGTGACCCTCGTGTAGTCGATAGGCATTCCCTTCATCGTCCTTGTGTATTAACCCCTTAACCCCTTAACCATGGGGCGTCACTTTCATGATGCTCGGGAGCAAGGGATCATACCACGGGGCGTCACTTTTGTGATTCTGTGTTATTTTGAATTTGCTCAGGCTTTCAAGTGGTGGCTTGTATCATCTATCAGTACTACCAGTGTCCAGCTATATTCAGTTCTTCTAATGTCACCTGTACTCCCATCCACTGTTGACAATTTAGCCATTTTTTTCCTGTCCTTGACTCCCCCTCTCCTTACCACCCCTCCATTACCCTCTCCTCCTACCTGACCAGGTGCGCTGGGCTACACAAATGCTGGACGGATCTTTCCACTCATTTTATCCTTTGAAATGTGCCCTATGCCCTATTCTTATACAAAATAATATATAAAAGAAAGAGAAAAGGTAGTTGATACTGCCATACATCTGGAATGGGCTAATTATCACCTGGCAACACCTCACATGCACTCGTTTGCTAATTTTCTCTGTTTATTTCCCCTTGAAATATGCCGTATGACCTGTTCTCATAATAAAAATATATATAAGAAGGGAAGGAAGAAGCTTAAGTGATATTTACATTCACCTGGAACTACCTAATTTATTATGTATTGTCTAGATTTCCTGCCAATCATTTCATAGGGTATATATTAGCAGCTGTCACCACGCTGACATTGCCAGCTCTTCGCTGCCCCTAGGCAACAGCATTCAGTTTACTGTCGTCTTTCAAGGTGAAACCACGTCTGATTCCCGCCTGTCCAATTCCGCCGCTTTTTAGCCTCATGCAAAGGACACTGTGACCTCTACCCCTACTAAACCTCGTGTGGAAAGGGGTAAAGGGCTAAGTGACTGCTGTGGAATGCCAACTGGCTAATTTATCAATGAAAATGATGGACAGTGACTACGATCTTTCTGGTGACTCTAAAACAGTGCAAGTGGAAATGTAAATAATGTGTAAACAGCAAGTGAAAGCAATGAATGTATATATAAGTGAACAGTGGAAAATAGTTTTATAAGTTACTGCAAGCTACAGTGCATAACATAGTGTTAATAAAATAGAAATGTAAATAATGTAAATAAAATAGAGAATGTAAATAGAAATGTAAATGAGTAGTAACATAAGAATACGAGTATATATACTAGGAGTAATGAAAGTGAAAGTTTTTACTCTAGCATGTATGAATACTGGGAGTTATGAAAACGAAAGTGACAGATTCGCTCTCAACGCTAGTATACAGGAAGATAAAGTGAATGCCTGGAGTGAAAATAAGCTACTAATACTGAAAGAAACTTATAGATAAATATTGTATATATAAATAAGTGTAATACAGCACTAGGAATATAAAGTGTGTGTTTATAAATAATAAATGACAGCTCCTCCTCAGAATACCATTGGGGAACCAGCATGGGAGGAAAGCTCGAATGCGCTCGTAATTTACATTGCTTTCACAGTGGTTTTTTTTTTTTTTTGGAATATGGATTCCAAACTACTTGAAATTCGTAGAATAGTGTTTGTAGTTATAATATCAGGCACTGGTAACCATATTACGCGGTATTGGGAAGTGTGAAGTGGAGACTTCGTTACCCAACTTCAGAAGTCTCCACAAGTCCTACGGTAGACGACGAAGGCTCAACAAACACCCCAGGGGAAAGCTGAAGGTATATGCCATATGCATGTATAATTTTAATATTCTAGGACTAATAACTGAATTTTGGCAAATAATTTTAAAAAGTCAGTCGGAGAGCAAATATCCTTGCGAGATGTGCAAGGAGAGCAAAAACAACCCCACGGTGTAGGGGTTAATGTCTTCAGGGCAGAGTGCATGGAAAGCAAGTACTCGTACAGCTCCAGGTCCTATAATCTAATATATGCTGTTTGTACAGTCTTGGCTTCAGCAAGGAAGTCAATAGTGCTGAAGTTGTAGCGCCATCTGCAGTGTTCAAAAATACAGTGAGTCAACAAGTGGACACGATTTTATGTCCTAGGACAATTACTGGAAGTTGTCAGAGGCGATTGTTTAGTTCCGGAAAAAAAAAAAAAAAGTTACATATAACCAAATTATACCGGTAAAGTGCACTTTGTGATCGCGTGACAAGCGAGTGAGCATCATGTTATCACACTTTCCCTCTGATATTATTACTTCAAGATGGTAGCTGAACAAAGAAAAAATACTGGAACGAAAGACATTCTCTCACATACACACACACACACACACACACACACACACACACGTCAAAGTGAAAGCGATCATTCGCGTACCTGTACCTCGAAAGTCGTATCTCTTCACAGGGCCTCAGCTAGACGCTCCATAATTTACTTTTGTAATTGAGGCATCCACCTATTAGAGCAGAACACTTCCTTGAGTAAGTCAAGATTCCAAGGGATTCCTACGTCTTTATGGGTGAGTTTGTAGTTGATAACAAAACTTAATGAATGAATGTATCACATGCAGAAAGAATTTCAACTCTGTCTCACACAGGAATAAAGTTATTAGCTTTTGATTACCGTGTTGGTAAGGTCGGTACAAGCCGGGTTTGGCTGGGTTTTGCTTGCTCGCTCCCTCGTATTAATACTACTTTTGAAATCTTTTGGATAAAACTATTTTTCTTTCCCATGATGAATACTTATTGTATAAATTAAGGGGTATGTTTGCTCCGAAGAACTCAAATATCTTTTCTTTGTCATAAAGACTTTGTAGTTACTTGTAGAGAAGTATATTTTAGACTTGTGGTCAAGCGGCTTTTATATCTTGTAGTAGTTTCCCCACCAGATGTCATGTAGTGACGGGAGAGGTAAAGAATAGTATGGGACTATTCTTTATTTGTCTTGGAAATATTAAACAGGTATAATAGTATAAGTCCTGGGTAGCTACCTCCCTGTCTCGCTATCTCTCTCTCTCTTCCTGTTCTAAGGCTAATCTCCGTCTCGACCTCTCTCTAGGGTCGCTTGTCTCCTTCTAAACTCTCTTTCCTAAAATCTGGTGTAGCAGGGGTTCCTCATGGTCTTTGTTCACGAGAGGACTGCTGACAGCTAACTGTATCATCTCCTTACTGGCCGCTGTCGTCAGCTTTCCTCAGTGTAAGCATGTTTAGCATTGCTCGATTCTCGCAGACACAACACCTTCTCATCATTTGACTTCCTGCTTCTATCTGTCTCTCTATCTATCTATTTATCTATCTATCTATTATGATTTGCAATTATAATATGGAGACCTACCACATTGCTCGGCCGCGCGAAAATGGCGTACCATCGACATTTAATAGTCATAATATATTAATACATACTACATACACATTATAATGAACTTATAAGCTAATTAAGTGAAATACATAATATTGTAAAGTAACATAATTGTATGAATATTGTATACATATATTATTCATAGTAAATAGTGATTATTCAGTAATATTACGCATATAATTGTGCAATGGTAATACTGCTAGGTTATTACATTACATAGAGTTATCACTTTAGTAATGTCTAATATTTCACCTAACTTGTATGATGATACTGGTAATACAGAATTGTGCTATAATTGTATGACTTATATTGTGTTAATGCATGATTGTGTTGGCCTTATAATTGTAGTTACATTTTGTTAATGTAACTATTACATAAGTGTCTTGGCCTTATAATTGTAGTTAAAGTTACATAAAAGTTACATCTTGTTAATGCAACTGTTACATAATTGGCAAAGTGTAACATAATGCAATCGTTTGTCGTTACATAATTGTTACATATCGTTTGTAGGTACATAATTGTAGTTAGTGTAACATAATGCAATCGTTTGTCGTTACATAATTGTTACATATCGTTTGTAGTTACATAATTGTAGTTAAAGTTACATAAAAGTTACATCTTGTTAATGCAACTGTCACATAAATTGGTACATATTGTTTGTAGTTACATAATTATAATATGGAGTAACATAATTGTAATAACTGCAGTCCTAACATATGCTGCGGTCGATGATAGTGATGATGTGTCGTGCCACTTGTATGTGGAGACAACAATTTGCTTTTTTGTTTGTAGTTTACGTGGTATTTTGACTTATGTAGTAACATTTACACTTATTTTCATTTGTTTGTTATGTGATCTTACTCTATTTCTCTTTTTTTCTTTCTTACTTTTCTTTCTTTCTTTTTTGTATGTATTGATTTTCTATAGTTTGTTTTTCTTTGCTTGTGTACACTTTTTTCCATGTTGTTCATGGTTACATAATTACTGGCTAATTTCCTTGGGATACTTTTTTAAAGTTTAGTTTATATTGCACAGAGATTATAAAATGATATTATATAGTCCCATATTTTGTTATTTTATATAAAAAATATATACACTATATATACAGTATTAACTATACACACTGACTCGTTGTTCACCTGTACCTGTCGTGAGTAATATGTGTGTCAGCACTGTGTGGAAATCATTGTCTTCACGATTGTGTTGAAGATGTTCACTCTTGCTAACGTCATTTGTGTTGGCCATTTTTTTTTTTTCTCTAGTTTACCTTGTAACTTAATTTATATGTTTCCACTAGGTAGCTTTAATTAATAAATGTTTAATACAGTTCTTTTAATTGCTCACTGAGTAACTGTGATTGTATATTTTCTTTATTACTTTGTAGATGTAATAATGTATAGTTGTATGTATGAAACACGTATTTTATGTAGGTATAAATGGTAACACTCGTTGACAGTAAATAAATGTTATAATAAATGAATGAATATATACCGTTTAGAATAATTATTGTTGGTGATTATTTAGTGATTGAGTTATGCAGATAACTGAAGTAAGTATGTGTATTTAAGCTGTAACTATACAACACGTTTTATCTGTTTGTGCAGAAGCTTATTGTCTATCACTGTGTATTGTATGAATGAAGTAACTATGTAACTCACTAATCTTTACCGTGGTGTGAGTGGTGGTGCAGGTGGTGTGTTAACTGACGTGGCGTCTGTTCAGCAAGCACGCATGATGACCTCAACTTCCCACACTGGTAGCTGTGGTGAGTGAATGAGTAGCGATGAGTAACTTGAGTGAAGACGAGTGAGTAAGATGAGTTGTGAGTCGTGTCTCACTCTTCGTTTGTTTGTTCCGTTTTTCTATGTGGAAGTTTTCTCGGTCCTTTCTCTAGTGATTTACTCGTTGTGGGATGAAGACTGCCGCTACTTGTAGGTGCGTGTAGAAGATTATACAGACGACGTAGAGTTGTTAATTGTAGTTGATTGTAGATGGCTGTAGTTGATTGTAGATGGCTGTAGACTTTGTAGAACTGAAGCTAATCTTGTAGTCTCGGTTGCTTTTGTAGAAATTTGCTTTTAATTCGGAGACGATGTCCGCATTTGCTGGTTTGTCGTTAAGCTACTTGCAAGGCGTCGAGTGATCTCTTGACCTCTGCATCAGCGTAATGATCTGGGAGACGGAGGGGGCAGGATGGAGAGAATACTGTCAGGAGCTGATATTGTTGGTTCTTTTCAATCTTGATATTTTGTAGGAATTTAATGTTGATTCGTAGACGAGGTTCGTATACGTTCGCTGCTACCAAATGTCATAAAGACTTTGTAGTTACTTGTAGAGAAGTATATTTTAGACTTGTGGTCGAGCGGCTTCTATATCTTGTAGTAGTTTCCCCACCAGATGTCATGTAGTGACGGGAGAGGTAAAGAATAGTATGGGACTATTCTTTATTTGTCTTGGAAATATTAAACAGGTATAATAGTATAAGTCCTGGGTAGCTACCTCCCTGTCTCGCTATCTCTCTCTCTCTTCCTGTTCTAAGGCTAATCTCCGTCTCGACCTCTCTCTAGGGTCGCTTGTCTCCTTCTAAACTCTCTTTCCTAAAATCTGGTGTAGCAGGGGTTCCTCATGGTCTTTGTTCACGAGAGGACTGCTGACAGCTAACTGTATCATCTCCTTACTGGCCGCTGTCGTCAGCTTTCCTCAGTGTAAGCATGTTTAGCATTGCTCGATTCTCGCAGACACAACACCTTCTCATCATTTGACTTCCTGCTTCTATCTGTCTCTCTATCTATCTATTTATCTATCTATCTATTATGATTTGCAATTATAATATGGAGACCTACCACAGAAGAACAGATTTGAGCAGTGTGGGGATGGGGGGAGGCTGGTCGTAGCCTCTGGCCTTTCCTTGGATACGCCACCGACCAGATATATTGTCATCAGACCTCCCCAAAAGTCTTTCTGTTACAGCGTGACTGTGCTTCATGCTGTTCTCATTCAGAGACTTGCAGTAAATTGGATTACCTTGCCAAGCCAGCCATTGTAATTATGCTAGCGGTAATATAAATTTTTTTTTTCTTTCATGGGTCTGTAAAAAATACAACTAAGTGTAGCTGTATTTACAGGTTCATCCCCATTGAACTGCAGGCTATAGTTGTCTTGTTTCTGCGCTTTTCCATCTTCTTTTGACGGAACGGAAGGGATGTGAGTGACATTTGTTTAACCGGCCAGTAAAGCCGCACATTTATAATAGTGCCACCAACTCAAGCTGGTCTTTCCTAAGCACCGGGCTTTAAATACAGCACCACATATAGTAATAGTAAACTATACTTTGGCTGATTTGTATGCTTGGAAAGTTTTTTTCATTCCTTATTTCTTCAGTTTATATATCCTCTCTTCTAAACGCAGTGCTTTTTTATGCATATGGAAAATAACCCGGCATTGTGAACTTCGCAGGTCGTATATTTCCTTTTCTCTGAATGAGGCAATTTTTCAGACTTTTGGACTTTGCATTCGGTGCGACGGTGCATCATTAACATACCTGGATGAAGGTGGCAGTTCCCCTGGAAACTTGTTCTTGCCCGACCGGAACATCACTAAGCGAGGAAGCCAGAGCGACAGCTGTGGCATACCAAGTTCTTAACTTAGCTATAAACAGTTCAGCTTGGTGTACGCTTAGTATTATGTATACATATACACTGCAAGTGTTACCTATCATGTGTATGATGCTGATAATGCAAGCTTATGACCGAAAGACTCATGTGCAAAAACTAATAACTACACATTTTACTCTTCATATTCTTGTTCATTGTCTGTAGTAACTATTTATACGCGTAGCCAGATTTATGCCATCAGTATTATCTTTGTGTGAATAACTTTCAGGTATGGATGTTCAGTTAGAATACATCATTCCCACTACCTCACATTAGTATATACTGCATGTATGGAATGTGACACCAATAAACATAGACGTACAACTAATGTAATAGCTTGTATGTCAGAGCAGTATCATTGATTCTAGGATCTGTAAACCCTACAACAACGTAGGGCGTAGAATGTTCTCTTAATTCCTTGTGGCTACGGCTCTGTACTAGAGAACTTACCCGAAGATGCCATATAAACAGGTAACAAACTCAGCATTTGCGTCAACTGTCTATCACTGCTGTTATTATTATCATTATTGTCACCACCACTGAAATAACTGCATTAACATCTCTGTTATTTCAACAAATAGTTAAATTTATCATCACTACAACGTATGTCTGTCTGAAGTGAAAGAATCAGTCTCAAAAATGCTTATATTTTTCATTAATCATTCTGCCTCCAGATGATTTTTTTCATTTTAAGAATAACATCTTCCACTGAAGGGCTAAATAACGCCGGTATTAAATCCTTTAGTTAAAAAGGTCTCCCGTAAATTGAATAAAATCATCTGGAGGTAGCAAGAAAATAATGAAAAAGACAGCACCATCCTCGGGCAGGTACGACTTTAAGATCCCAGAGTATTTTTTCTTTTTTAAATCTCGGCTATGGTTATCAAGTCAGGACGAGTGACATTTTACTCTGTTTTACCGTATATGGGACAGTTGTGTGCATGCATCGAAGCACGTTCAGGGGCCCAAACCGAAGTAGTTTTTATTCACCAGTCACTAATATGTCAATTTTTTATGGCAGTTGCTCCGTAAGGTAGGAAGCCTCGCTGATTATGGGCCAGTGAGGAGTAGACTGTAGCACAAGTCGAGCAGGGCAGTACTCCCGAGGTGGATGGAAAGCTGATGACAGGGAGTGCTGGAGCTCCCGTTTCATCAGCCCTCAGGACTAGCTCCTGACCATCCCCCTTTGCTGAACTTTTTCAGTGTCTCAGTTACACAGAGAGTAGGCCAGCATGCTCTCCAGTACAAATTTCTCTAACTATCTTCACCAAACTACATGCACAGTACACACTACCCTTCCTTTTCAAAAATCAACAAAAATGGCGTCTATTAATCAAGCCTCGGAGTCCCCAGGGGGGGGGACCATAAATGCCCCCGCCATCTGCCCCTCTCCCGGTGACGACTCGAGGTGCCTGGAACCACTGTCTGACTCTCTTCTTCTTCATTTCTGCAACGTTCGCGGCCTTTCATCTAACTTTCGCTCTGTTGAGCACCACCTCTCCTCCTCTAAACCTCACCTTCTTTTTCTGACGGAGACTCAGCTGTCTGAGGCAACCGACAGCAAACCCTTTTCTGTATCCTCCTACTTTCTCTATACTCATTTCAAAGCCAAAGGTGGCTGTTGTGTATACATACGCAACGACTTATCTTGCTCTCGTGTTCCTGAACTTGATTCTTCTGAATTCTCCACACTCTGGCTTCGGCTTTCCTGTCATTCTCTGACTAAATATATCTGTGCTGTTTACTTATCCCCTAATTCTACTGACTATCAAAAATTCTTTGACTATCTTACTTCTACGATGGAACACATTCTGTCCATTTCTCCTTTCTCTGAAATCTCCATTCTTGGAGATTTCAATGTTCACCACCACCTTTGGCTCTCCTCTCCTTTCACGGATCCACCTGGTGAACAAGCCTACATCTTTTCTATCCTTAATGACCTAGAGCAGCTTGTACACCACCCTACCCGTATCCCTGACCGCCTTGGAGAGAGCTCCAACATACTTGACCTCTTCCTCACAACTAATCCTTCTGCTTACTCTGTTAATCTTTTCTCTCCGTTGGGCTCCTCCGATCACAACATTATTACCTTAACCTGTCCTATCACTCCGGTACGGCCTGTGGACCCTCCAGGGAAACGTCGTCTGTGGCATTTTGGAGCCGCGAACTGGGAGGCCCTCAGGCAGTACTTCTTTGATTTTCCCTGGAATGATTATTGCTTCCATGGCCGGGAGCCATCTGAGTGTGCCTCGCGCATTACGGAGGTTATTCTCTCGGGCATGGAAGCATACATTCCTTTCTCATATCCTTTGACTAACGCAAGAAAGCCTTGGTTTAATCACGCTTGTTCTAATGCTGTCCGCAACAAGGAGAGGGCCTACAAAAGGTACCGGAGCCAACCCACCCCTGAATCACATCATCTTTACGTTTCTACCCGGAATCGTGCTAAGTCTGTTCTTCGCTCTACTAAAAATAATTTCATCCATACTAAATGCTCTCAACTCTCCAACTCGAATTCTTCCCGCTCCTTCTGGCACCTTGCCAAAAATCTTTCTAACAACTTTACCTCATCATCCTTCCCTCCTCTTTTCTACTCTGATGGTTCTGTAGCTATTTCTTCTACTGATAAAGCAGATCTCTTCGCACAGACTTTCTCCTCCAATTCCACCTTAGACGATTCCGGTGCTGTTCCTCCATCACTTCTCCCCTCTGACTTCCTCATGGCTGACATTAAAATTCCTTCAGTTGATGTATTTTCTGCCATCACTGGCCTCAGTACTAACAAGGCATATGGGCCTGATGGGGTCCCTCCTGTTGTTCTCAAGAACTGTGCTTCTGTGCTTACACCCTGCCTAGGCAAACTCTTTCGCCTTTGTCTGTCAACTTGTACCTTTCCTTCTTGCTGGAAGTTTGCTCTCATTCACCCAGTCCCAAAGAAGGGTGACCACTCCCAACCCTCCAACTATCGTCCAATTGCTTTAACGTCCTGTATTTCAAAAGTTTTCGAGTCAATTCTTAATAGAAAAATTTTAAGGCATCTTTCCTATCACAACCTTCTTTCCGATCGTCAGTATGGGTTCCGTCAGGGACGCTCCACTGGCGATCTTCTCACCTACCTTCCAGACTCCTGGTCATTCTCCTTTCGGGACTTTGGCGAAAGCTTTGCCATTGCACTTGACATCTCAAAGGCTTTCGATCGAGTCTGGCATAAATCTTTAATTTCCAAACTGCCCTCCTACGGTTTCTATCCTTCTATCTGTGCCTTCATCGCTAGCTTCCTTTCTGGTCGTTCTATAGCCGCTGTTGTAGACGGCCATCGTTCTTCTCCTAGATCTATCAACAGTGGTGTTCCTCAGGGCTCTGTCCTATCACCAACTCTCTTCCTTTTATTCATCAATGATCTCCTAAGCTGTACATCTAACCCTATCCACTCATACGCTGATGACTCCACCCTTCACCTTTCCATTCGGTTCCCGCAACGCCCATCTCAACAGTTACTTCAAGAAACAAGGGATGAGGCTATGGCACACCTAATGTCTGACTTGGCTCGTATCGCTGACTGGGGTAAAATAATATGGTTGTCTTTAATGCATCTAAGACTCAGTTCTTACACCTATCAACCCGACAAAATCTTCCACAGGTATACCCATTAATGTTTAATAATATTCAGCTTAATCCTGCATCATCCTTGAACATGCTTGGGGTTTCATTTACTCAAGACTTATCTTGGAAAGATCATATTACATCTCTTGTAAAATCTGCTTCCAAGAGATTGGGTGTGCTAAGCCGACTCCGCTCTTTCTTTACCCCTGCACAATTATTGGCTCTATACAGAGGTTTTATCCGCCCCTGTGTGGAGTACAACTCTCATGTGTGGGGAGGCTCCCCACATACAGCTCTTCTCAATAGGGTGGAGTCAAAGGCTTTTCGTCTCATTAACTCTCCTCCTCTTACTGACTCCCTTCAACCTCTGTCTCTTCGCCGCACTGTTGCATCTTTATCTCTTTTCTATCGCTACTTTAATGGTCACTGCTCCTCTGAACTATCTGCTTGCATTCCTCCACCTCTACGACGGGCGCGTAGCACCCGTCTGGCAGCAAACTCTCATCCCTTTTCTGTCCAACTCTCTAATGCAAGAGTTAACCGTTACTCCCAGTCTTTCATTTATGCAACAGGTCAGCTCTGGAACTGTCTCCCTCTGGCTGTATTTCCTGCTGCCTATGATCTCCAGTCTTTCAAACGCAGTGTGTCCAGGCATCTCAAAATGATCGGATCTTGAATTTGGCTCTCTATTGTATTTTGTTTTTCTCTTGGAGGGAACTGTTACTGCGGGCCATGGCCTTTGGTTCCTTCTTCCTCGCATTAAAAAAAAAAAAAAAAAAAAAAAAAAAAAAGAGGTGCAAGTTTGAAATGCCTCAGCTTTGGTGGCAATTACCACAGTATTTACACCGATTTTGCTTTTTTAATAGTGTGATGGCCGATCCCTTTTATTGGATGTTGTTGTTTGAGGCTGACTTACAACAAACACCACAATTGTATCCCTAGGGTTCGTTCGACCGTTATCCTGATATTGTTGGACTAACTGTGGAATCGGTTGGGATCCGAGATTATTCAAAATTAATTTAATTCTCTCTATCAAATATCACACACAAGGAAAATTGGCCGTTCTGAATAATTACTAATAGGAAAGAAATTTGGTAGCTTGATCGTGAGTAGCGTAACAATAAGAGAATTTTTAGGTAGCGTAACAATAACAACTTTGGGTAGCGTGACAATGCAATAACAGAACTTTATACTCCCAAAACCGATTCAGCACAGGGGTCGAAAACAATTCCCACCAAGGCACGAGGGTTATGAGAAGAAGTTATACAGGATTTGAGAGATATAAGAGGAATGACAGTGAAACTCAATAAACTTTTCAAAATGCTGAATATACTAATATATCTCCATTCTTTAAATCACATTACCTTATACTATTCAATTTACTAATAAATGACAACTTAAATTGATTTTTCTCTAAGAAATTAAACTTTACTTTTTGATAGAACTCTAGATTTTTCAATCATTTAACATTTTATTTATTCACAGTACACAGAATTTTCTCCACAACGAATTTTTATACAGGCACATATACCTCAGTTAGCTAACAAATGTTATTACTCTTTAGATCTCATTCCTCCCCAACATCAGTGAAACTTAACATCCTGGACGAGTTGGTAACCCTTTTGAAAGACGGTATTTCTGACCAAACATTTTTACCACCCACATTACACTTGAAATCCTTCACTCCTGAATGAATTATCAGGTGCTGAGTGAGATTACGCTTCCTACCAAACAGTTCGCCACATTCAGTACACTCGTAGGCATATAGGGCTTTCTCCGGGCACATCAGGCGAGGGAGTTTGTCTTGGGGACTTAGGGTGCTCTCCGAGCTCACCTGGCGGGGGAGAGCTCTAGGCCGTGCCCAGAAGAAACGTTACACCCGACTCCATCGATACACTATACACCAAAAGAAAAATCACGACTATTCTCCTTTCACAAGATAAATTCATTAAACAATTACATAATCAAAAGAACTAATCACTGTGTTTTGTGTAAATGGTGAGTGCACAATGTAAATCCTAACGAACTTTGCTAGGGCAGTTACAATATGGCGGTTAGAGGGAGTTTTTGAGGTGGCGTTTTCACAGCATCTGTACGTGGCACGGAGACAAAACTGAGAGTGAGTCTCACTACAGCTTAGGTCACAACGGCACACATAATATCACTGAACTTTCACAACGCCAGTATGAACAAGGGGGAAGGGAAGAAAACAGAGTAATGAAACTCACCTGTACGTGGCACGGAGACAAAACTGAGAGTGAGCCAGGAGCTGGCTAACACCCCCTCTGCTACTCTTCTACGTGGGAAACTAAGCGACTTGGATACGTGTAGGGTACTTTTGCTTTACCCCATATGAGGGTCACAATTCTAAACTTCTGATTCTGAATGGATGCAGATATTAATTTTCTTTACTCTCAATCTGACAGGGAAAATTTACTTATTCTAATTATCCCACACAAAGAGTCGTAAGCTGAATCAACAGCGGTCACTAGCATCCTCTCGGGGGAGGAATACATTACCCAACTATTACGTCATGTCCTCGGGTACTAGCTAACTAAAATTTTTAACGGCTTTCCCCCTCTATACGATATTATTTCTTCTATAAGCATGTTAATCGACAACATTATGACTGTACTATGATTGCATCAGATCTGATTTAATAGAAAATGAGTACAGATGATACGCCACTCAAATACCCCACGTATGCCTCCAGCAAAGCTTCACCTACAATATGTACAAATATTCTTAAGAACTAGCACAGCATAAATGAGATTTATGATCTTACAGCTACAGAAATAATAAATAAAAGAAAATGTATTAACTACTAGGTACAGTCGTCAGCATAAATTCGCTGCAAGTCTGCTTGTGTGATGTGAGTCCTTTTGTCTGGCAACAGTGTAAGGGGACTAGTTGCCACGTAGACTTTTATACACTTTAACGACGTGTTTTTTAAAAGTGGTACTAGAGGCTGACTGAGTACAGTATTATGTATACCGTATTTAATTAGTATAAAAAAAAAGTGCAAGAGCTGACAAAATGTTATGAAACGACGTACTAGCGTAATACTCTGACATTCCTCATAACCATATCTAAACTCCCTCTCTCTCCTCCTTTCTCCTCCTGATGTCCCCGCACCCCTCCTTCCCCCTCCTGCTCCCCACTCACGTTCATGCCTCTCCACTTTCTCCTTTCCCGACTCTCTCTACCTTCATTCATTTATCCACGGCACTAACCCGACTGGTGCATCACAATTCTCTCTTGGCTGTTTACTAAACCAATATTTTCCTGTTCTCAACTGCTCGAAATGCTTTAATAAAATGTATCCAAGGCTAATTACCAATATTCCTTCCTGTTCTAATCCCAGTCTCACCCTCCCCGTCTGATTCCCACTCTTTTTATTCCGGCTCTCATTCTTTTCTCCACCCTTTGTCACTACCAACAGCCGCTAGATACAGAAACGTTTGAGGTCTCGTTCTTGTGATGTATTCCTTACTGTGTGTGTGTGTGTGTGTGTGTGTGTGTGTTTTGTGAGCCTGGCAGTTGGTGGCTATTATTTCAGTAGGCGAAATTAAACAAACATTTGTGCCCATTCCTCCTACTTCATCTCTCTCCCTCTGTCTCTCTCTCTCTCTCTCTCTCCCTCTCTCTCTCTCTCTCTCTCTCTCTCTCTCTCTCTCTCCGTCTCTCTCTCTCTCTCTCTCTCTCTCTCTCTCGTTCCAAGGAAAATGTTCCCATCTTCCTCATACTGTTCACTGATTCATGAAGCAGGATCAGACCCATCATGTTTCGAACTACTGCATCATGTTTGGAGTAAAGAGTGGGTGAAAAAGACTGAGGCATGGCAAGATACTCTCGAATGGAAGGAGCTAAAAGGTTACAGGAATAGACAAGAAATGGAGAAGAGTGCAGTTCATTACGTACAACTGCGCCGTGGTTAAGGTAGACAGGGTACGGAGAGAGAGGAGTGGAAATGAAGGAGCACGGGGGGGGGGGGGAGTTGAGAGGTAGGGTGGGGAGGGACATGGGGTGGGTACGAGGGAGAGAGCAGAAGTTTTATCACTCTACAACATTCTTCTTTCGTCTTTTGCTCATTTTTATGCTAATAAGATATAAAGACTATTGCATTCTGGGCGATTTATAGCACTAATTCTTACAAACACGTCTTTAAAGCGTATTAAAGCCTGTGTGGCAACTAGTTCCCATACACTGTTGCCAGACAAAACAAACACATCACACGAGCAGACTTGCAGCGAATTTGTGCTGACGACTGTACAAGCATGTTTCTATACCTTATGCCTAGAATGGATTAGGGTAAACACTTACAAATGTATAGCTTACGTACTAAAGCCTTAACTTACATGACTTTCTCATGTTTTGGCTCTGGTGGCATTACAATAGGAGCCCCCACAAACTCTTGAAAGTTGCCAGTGTTCGCCGGATCACTAAATTGCGTGGGGTCACTACCCACACAGAGCTGGCATACCTTCCCTTAAAAAACTTTCTATCGGGATTGTTACTCATGCATAAAACATTATACCAGTATTATATTCATCGTAGATATTTTACTGATGCTCTAAGTGAGATTTACGCTGAAAAGCTCTCCATGGAGTTTACTAAAAAGCATGAAAGCTTACTGTGTGTTTTTGCATTCAGCACATTTTTACTAAGTGTTATGAATCTCAGTTGTTGGAAATATATATCATACAGTTTCCAGAGATCGTAATCTTTTATCTGGCAAATCCTGACATGATTCTATCCATTATACATTTAATAACAGTAAAAATTGTACGGCCGAAATCTTACGGGGCCGAGATCAGCCGACCTGAATTTTTAAAGGCGTGGTATTCCTCTTGCTTTGAGAAAAAGTCTCATTTCTGCTACAGTCTATTTTTTCACATATATTTTACCTGCGCAGTAGACCATGACACTATATTTTCCGGAATCATCGGGTAATTTCAAAAGGCGTGTGAGTCGGGTGTGGTGTATACACACCATCAGTGCCGCCCTGGGCCCCTGGCGGCGGGCGCACAAACTACGCCACGCTACCCATAAAAAAAGCGCCTCCATATGAGCTCAGTGGGTTCATACGATCTTCGATTGTTTATGTACCACATTTCCTTAATTTCTTATGTAAGGTACAATTTCTTTATACTCATTTACAATTTTTCCTTACAGATGTACAGTCACCACCTAAGAAAATGACTCTGATCAGGCAACATAATAATCGCACGTAGACTGTCCCTAAACTGAGATGGATGCAACCTTCCATTTCTATTATATTTTGATAAAGAGGCAATTTTTTCTCCAGTATAATATGTAGATAAATCAAAAAAATTTCCTGTTTTCAGTAAAGTAACACAAAAACTGTATAACAGAGAGGAATTCAAGTTGACCCCACTTTTGCATTTTACATTAAGTTATCTGGCAAGCGGTGGCATCTTTTTCCAGTTTGTTGGGGCTCCTATTGAGCCATACGAAATCCACAAGCAGAAAGTCTGTTAACCAGATAAGCAAATTTACTTCGTTTTTGTCTCAACGCGATCCACTTCGTAAGAAAGGTCTACGCCTACACAGATGCTCATTCGGGAGCACATATTGAAGTAAATGACGTCCACCAATAGGTCCAGGGTGATGTGTGTCAATTTTGGTGGCAGTTATTCAAGACAGATCTGAGAATCAGTAAATAAGAGAAAATGAAGTAGATTATGTTCAACACAAGTTCCTGTATGGTCAGTGAGGCAGTCTGGTGTAAAGTGACCCTAAATTTTGGGCATGATATATGACTCTCTCTCTCTCTCTCTCTCTCTCTCTCTCTCTCTCTCTCTCACACACACACACACACACACACACACACACACACACACACACACATTTTACCTTATATTTATAAGACGGGAAGTGGTACCATCAGGTCAGGTGGGGTCACAATAGGTGTGTGATATAACGAGGACGAGTTTGTTCTTATGAAATGTAAACAATGGTGTGTCGGAGCTAAACGACCAGAGAAATACACGAGAAAATACCGGAGTTTGCAAGTCAGACTAATTGTTAATGTTACTGGAACTTACGGTCCAGTGCTCATAACCTGCTTCGGCCAGTGTTATTACCAACAGGGGCAGCCGTCCTGTTTGCAGCACAACCAGCACTGCTGCTGCTGCTGCTACTAGTAGTAGTAGCCAGATGGCTTCTGCTCAGTGCCTGCACATTCTCAGATTTTATCGCTGCACAACACACCCGGAGCCCTGTATTTTTTTTTAGCTTTTTTTTTTTTTTAATCTATTACGAAAGTGCAAACTTTCGCCACTGAACCTGTGAACAAGGATAAAATAAGTCATTGGCGTATTACCACAGTAACCGCGTGAAAACTGCAGTAGAAGCAGAAACAGTTAAGTAGCTGAAGAAGTTTAGTGTTCAGTGTTTCTTTTAAATTTTCGGGATGCAATTTAGTTATCCAGAGAAGGTTAAAGTACCTGCTGTACGAGAACTCCGTTATTTCCACGTTGCTTCTGGAGCCGTGCAAGCCAACTACGTAGGTGAGGCTTAGCTTACCAATTACTAAAGTAAACATAATTAGTAAGAAATATGAGACTTCGGTAAGCTGAATGTACCATTAATCTCTGTGCATAATTCATTACGCAGCACTGACGAGTGATGCTGATTGTGACGAGAACGTTAGTAAATACTGAGTCGATGTATTACTCTTTATCAGAATTTTGGTTCTCTGCATCTCTCTCTGTAAACTTCTTTCTGTAATATTTTATTTTTTTCATCCTTTTTCTTTTTCCCATGGGAACGTAGGGACCTGGGGCTAGGCTACTCAGTCTCAACATTTAAGACAAGGATGAATAGCTTCACTCATCCGTGAGTTGTATTAAGCGAGCAAAAAGCCACAACATCATCAAGAACGTAAACCCCTACGGGCACCATCTGGTTGAAGCACCTTAGCCCACTAGACCACCAAGCATCATTTGATTATATGGTTACCATCCAGCATAGTAAATGGTTTCCTTGGTCTCAGTAAACCATATGACCTGATATGAACTCTCACTCAGTGTAAAATCACCTGAAGGCAGCACTACATCAAGTGAATGGACAGTGGGCGCACCCACCTATAGTATACGGTAAATATGTGAAGAAATAAGTGATGAAAGGGGAGAGAGAGAGAAATGGAGAAGTAAAGGTCAAGAGAGAAAAAATACTAAGAAAGAATACTGATGAATCATAACTGCACTTAGTCCAAGGACGTAGGTGGTATTCACATACATATTTACGATCGATTCCTCTTTATAACTTGGATATGATTTTGCAGGAAGAACCGAGGCCAGTAGAAGAATGTGCATTTTCATTTCATTGTTCCTCCTGCAGAAAACAAATTTTTGGTGTGTAAGAGCTGGAGGAATATGGGAAGACTCTATAGTTGTTTCCTCGTCCGTCCTGCAAAAGTGAATTATAGTTAGGACTGACAACTGATAGTAAATGTTGTCATGAATCAGGCTGTACCATTACAGTGGAGTGGTGGCGTTTGTGGAGGCGGTGGAGAACAGCTTCAGGTACAGTGGATGCAAGTTTGAGATTACACTAGTGTGAAATATATATATATATATATATATATATATATATATATATATATATATATATATATATATATATATATATATACATATAATTTTGTTTAACTACTGGATGAACAGTGTTTCTGCCCAGGAGTGTGGAATTCCAGACACCTTTTCTCCAGGCAGTAAAAACAAATGTCTTGGCGCCAGTAGTTTCGAATAACCCCCCCCCCCGCCTGTGCTCTCGTATGCCTGTTCATCCAGTAGTGCTGTCAGACGTAGGAATAGATATAGTGGGATTATTATTTTCTTATTGTTGGTCTTCATTCAAACATGATAATGAAGTACTGTAAACTATTTCTTTGTTAACTTATTTGTTATTCATGTAGTTGTAGATTTGGCACTGTATGATATGCTCAATGACCAAGGTGATGACGGCAAGTTATACACTTGTGAGAGCAGTTCATCTCCGAGCTCTGACCTGACCTGACCTGCCTGTCATCATGGGTCTGCCTACCTTGTATTTGTGGTGCCTTGTGTAACTCTCTCTGTTTGATAAGTATAATTTGTTATCTTGTATGAGTAAGGGTGTAAATGTATAAAATGTAATTTATATGTAAATAATATCTATGATTTTATATTTTCTTTGAATTTATGAAAGCCTAAGCTATTAATTTGACTGCTGGTACCAAAAGAAAACCGAATTAAACCAATGACGTGAAGAAGATCTTCCTGGCTGTTGTATAGTTTTAGGGTTTCACTGAAGGATAATTTTAACCCTCCAGTATATTATTTTTGGTAACTTCCATTCTTGTAGTAATGTAGTAATTCTAGTTTTGTTGCCTTTTGATGGGAGTTGTTCATTATTATTTAATGTTACGGGTTTGAACCCTAATCCGTAACAATATATATATATATATATATATATATATATATATATGTATATATATATATATATATATATATGTGAGGAAGAAGGAATCAAAGGCCGCGAGCCCGCAAAAATGGTCCAAGAGAAAAACAAATACAAGAGAGCCAAATTCAAGATCCGATCATTTCGAAATGCCTGGACACCGCGTTTGAAAGACTGGAGATCATAGGAAGCAGGATATATATATATATATATATATATATATATATATATATATATATATATATATATATATATATATATATATATATATATGGGATACATGGCGTCTGGCAATGAATGAATGAATGAATGAATATATATATATATATATATATATATATATATATATATATATATATATATATATATATATATATATATATATATATATCTTTGCCTCCCCACCCTTCATGGAATGTATTCCCTACTTTCCCCAGAAGTCGATTTGCCACATCTGGTACACACACTTCTGTGCCCTACACTCCAATCCCACAATATTATTTTTGGTACAACGGACGATTATATTCAGCTAAGGAGAATTTTTTCGAGGTGTAGTGGTTTGCTATAGCCGTTATTAACGCCTATACCACGATAGCCCTTTCCAAAGACAGAATCGTCTGAGAGTAAAAAGAATATAAAATGGTACGATGATTATGTTATACCAGTACTTTTTCCTGCTTCGTGACGTTACATCATTTTTGCGTTTTTTTTCTGCGTGACCCATAATCCGAAAAATAAACACGATTTTCATTTTCAGTTGTTAATGGCGAGCTGCAGGTTTTTGTGAGCTCCGCTGTGCTGGTGTGTGTGTGTGTGTGTGTGTGTGTGTGTGTGTGTGTGTGTGTGTGTGTGTGTGTGTGTGTGTGTGTGCTGGAATGGAGGGAAGGGACTTACACACACACACACACACACACACAACAACCTTTGTTGGTCTCCTAAATGGTGGCCACACAAAAGCCTCCTTTGGACCGAAATGAAACGCAGTGAAGGAGTAGAACTCTTTCTCTTTCTTTATCAAATGCCTCCTTACCTGGGCAATCAAAGCTTCCCCCTCAGCAACACACTCACCCAGATTACTGATCATGAGAAATAACTCACCCCACTGCACAAGCCCCTCTCTCTCTCTCTCTCCTCTCTCATATGTCTTTCCACCTGGCCAACCAAACAGACCCTCTCTGCATTTGCCAGCCTCTCATTGGCTCCCCTTCAACACAAAACATAACCTTGCAACAATTCTATCTATCTATTGCCAGACGCCACAATCCCATAAGGGGTGGCCATTTGACTTTGAGTTATTTTTTTTACGGGAAGGGGCATTAACCCTCAACCAACCCACTTGCTGGCACGTAGGGAGCACGTATGGTTTGGTTATATGGTTACCACCCAGCGTTGTAAATGGTTTCTTGGCTTACAGGAAACCATTTGGCTTGTCACTCAGTATAAAGCCACCTGTAAAGGAAAGAAATTACTTAGTGTTTATCTGATACGATTAACGGTGGCCTTCTGAAGATCACATTTGTAGAGTCGGTAACACTTGTGGAGTCAAACACCTATAATTAGAAAAAGGAAAAAAAATAAAATTGTTAATGATTGCCTTTAAGCAGAGGGAATGTAAAACCCCAGACACACCCCAAACAATCCCCAGACACACTCCAAACAAACCGCAGACACACCCCAAACAAACCCCAGCCAAACACCCAAACAAACTCCAATCACATCCCAAACAAACCCCAGCCAAACCCCAAACAGACGCCAGACACATCCCAAACAAACTTCAGACACTCCCCAAACACATCCCAGACACACCCCAGACACCTCAAAAGACACTCCAAATACACCCAAGACACACCGCAGATGCACAGCAAACATAGCCCTGACACACCCCAAACACACCCAAGACACACCCCAAAAAACACGCCAAACACACCCTAGACACACCCCAGATGCACACCACACTCACACCCCAAAACACATCCAAAGCACACCCCGAAAACACCCCAGACACACCCCAAAACACACCTCAGACACACCACACTCGCACCTTAAAACATATCCAAAGCACACCCAAGACACACCCGAGACACACAGCAAATCACATCTCAGACTAACCCCCAAACACATCCCAGACATAGCCCAGACACATCCCAAAGCACACCCCAGACACACCCCAAATACACCCCCGATATGCACCAAACCCTAGACACATCCCTAAACATAAACCAGACGCATCCCAGACACTCCCCAGATAAACCCCAAACAAACCCCAGACACACCCCAAACACATTCCAGACAAACCCCAAACACACCCCAGACACACCCCAAACACAACCAAAACACACCCCAGACACACCACAAACACATCCCAGACACACCACAGACACACCACAAACACACCACAGACACACCCCAAACACACCCCAGGAACACCCTAGACACACCCCCAAACACACCCAGAAACACGCCAGACACACCTCAAACACACCTCTGACACACCCTAAATAAACCCCAGAAACACCCAAAAAGATAACCCAGACACACCCCAAACACACCCCAGACACACCTCAACAAACTCCAAACACACCCCAGACACACCCCAAACACACCCCGGAAACACCCCAGAAACACCTCAAACACACCCCAGACACACCCCACAGACACCTCAAACACACCTTAAACACACCCCAGGCACACCCCAAACACCTCAGAAACACCCCAGACACACCCCAAACACACCCCAAACACCTCAGAAACACCCCAGACACACCCCAAACACACCCACGCACACCTCACACACAACCCAGACACATCCCAGACACACCTCAAACACAACCCAAACACACCCCAGACACACCCCAAGCACACCTCAGACACACCCCAAACACACCTAATACCCCAGAAACACCCCAGACTCCCCCAAAAAATACCCTAGACACAACCCAAACACCCCAGAAACACTCAGACACACCCCAAACACACCCCAAACACACCCCAGACACACCCCAAACACATCCCAGAAACACCCCAGACACGACTCAAACACACCCCAAACACAATCCAGACACACCCCAAACACACCCCAGACACACCCCAAACATCCCAGAAACACCCCAGACACGACTCAAACACACCCCAAACACAATCCAGACACACCCCAAACACATCCCAGACACACCCCAGACACACTCCAAACATATCCCAGAAACAACCCAGACACCCCAGACACCCCAGACACACCCCAAACACACCCCAGAAACACCCCAGACACACCCCAAACAAACCCCAGACACACCCCAAATACACCCCAGACACACTCTAAACACACCCCAAACACACCTCACAAACACCCCAAACACACCCCAGACACACCCCAAACAAACCCCAGACACACCCCAAACACATCCCAGACACACTCTAAACACACCCCAGACACACCCCAAACATCCCAGACACCCCAGACACACTCCAAACATATCCCAGAAACACCCCAGACACACCCCAGACACACCCCAAACACACCCCAGACACACCCCAGACACACCCTAAACACAACCCAGACATATCCCAGACCCCTCTGTGGGTGTAGCAAAAATCGATGGAGGTGAAAGATCATTCTGAAGTTAGAAGCCACAGTGGCCCGAATTCTCTGTGGCTTAGGAGTTTCCGCGTTACATCTCTTTTCAAGAAATTAGTTTTACCTGTTACATTTCAGTAGCCCTTAATATCCTCCTGTATGTTGTGGATGCAGATTAATGTCGATATTTAAAAGATGTCATCAAGCATACAAAATAATATTGACAGGAGAAATAAATCACTTGGGAAGAGGTGCTACGAAGTCATATATGCCAACATAATTGCAAAGAACAATGGAATGAATAGGAAAATCTAGTCTGGGGTTAAATGTAGGACGGAAGATGAGAGATAAAGCAATACGAGGGGTGCTAGGAAGAATATCAATGGAAAGTGTGTGTGTGTGTGTGTGTGTGTGTATCCGGTTCTGGGCATAGGCTTCACGGCCTGTTCCCAAGGCCCAATAGTCATACATACCATGCAGCTCCACATGTCACCACTTCGGTGCTAACACCCACCGTCCATATTAAATACATATTAGGACTGCCTCATGCAGGACTGGTGTACTGGTATTAGCGGGGGTGTTTTGCGATTTGTCGGTGGGGTTTCTTGTAGGTTAGTAAAGTCTGCTTTGTGAAATTCATTTTCTTAAAATGTTCCTTGTCCCAAGCTGTATTCGAGCCTGGGTCCATTCGGACTGCAGGCCACCTCTCTACCGACTGAGATACTTTGCGACTTTGCAATGAGACCAAATGGAACATAAATGCAGATATCAGCGAGTGTCCCCTAAATCCTCAAGTTTTCTTTGATGAATAATACAAGAAAATAATTAATGTTCTCTATAAAACGCCGTATCTTTCACATTTTAACTTAGATGACATAGTCTGTAGCATATTCTTAAGTCATCAGGCTGAAGGGGTTCCGGATTACCTATACTCTGTTCACTTTAAGGGGGCATGAAATTACCATCCCTCAGTCTTGAATTGCTGTGGCTAGAGTATTGACACTGGAATACGGTGCTGGTCACGAAGAAGTGCTATGGAAAGGATGTAGAGTCTTAGTATTATATTGCCACTGGGCTATGGGAAATATAGTACAAAAGGACGAAAATTTCCGTCGTTAAAATAAATTAACTATAAAGTCCTCAGTCCAATCACGGATTACATGTTTATTGGCCAGCACCCCGTTGCCCTTATTGTAAGCCATGTTTTCTTTCTTGAATGCTCCTATTCTTTCTCTCTTCTTTGTGACAGGCATTTCTACCCTTCAGAATTAACCGATTCCGACCTAACTTGGACACAATGAACAGCCATGATCTAGTTGTGTCAGAAAGGTATTGGTTGCTAGGCTAGTTGTGTCAGAAAGGTATTGGTTGCTAGGCTAGTTGTGTCAGAAAGGTATTGGTTGCTAGGCAACTACTCGTTGTCTGGCAATGGCCGAAAACCCGTTTTTATCATACTTTTCGCCATTTGAGCTGTAGAAGCATTACTAATGGGAGTAGAAAGCTTTGACTTCTTTAGGCATAATCTTGAGGTTATACCCTATCAGAAATGTGCCCTCCATTGTTCCCCTCTCTCCTCTAGTTTGCTTGTGGCAACCGTGCAAAGATTGGCCTCGGCATCACTAGCAACCAATACCAGTTTTCAAAAATGCCCCCCTAGTTCTCCAGCGGATTGATGGAAATGTATGAAAGTTTGCATCCTTATTGACATTGACTAGTACTACTTATTTCTACTGTACATCTATGTACTACATTGGCCAGGTCAGAGGGCAAAGGTCATCAATTGTGAAAACAGTGAAAATAGCTAAAATCACGAATACGATTGCATGTAATGCTAAGGCTCTGAAGATTATCAAGCCAGGGCCATGATTCTCGGGTGAAATGTTGCACTGGAGTACCTCCATACAAAAATGACATTTGTGTGGAAACTCACTTCCACCACGGTGGGTGGATGAAATCGAATGAAGCTATGCATGCTGATAGACGTTAATGAATACTAGAAGTGTGCTTCACACATGCGTGACCTATTTCTGCCAGGTCAGGGGTGAAACTTCATCAAGTGTAGAAAATATGAAAAGCGCTAAAATTACGACCTTGCGCGAAATGCTAAGGTTCCAAAGATTATTAAGCCAGAGCCATGATTCTTGGATGGAATGTTGAACTGGGGTACTTCCATATACAAATTGCTTTTAGTGTTGAAACTCAAAGCTTGATCTGCTCAGAGCTGGACATCATCGCCTACGGGCTTCTTAACATTATTATTAGTCTCCACCTACTACATAGGTGGAGACTATTGTTTTCACTGGTATTATTAGTCTCTATCTACTACATAGGTAGAGACTACTGTTTTCGGTGTTGTTATTATTATTATTACTATTCCAGCCTCAGAGTCTTGCGACGATTCAAGAAGAACTGGAGACTGTGCAAGGAATCTGTAGGCCCCAGGTTATGTGTCCTTGCATGAGCCATTGCTGATAGAAATTCAAATCTCCCCTATGGAGTTAAGGTCATTGTAAGAAACAGCAGTTGGTGTCTAGTGACTGTCTGGAGGAGAGTAGACGAAGCATGGTGGATTGATTCATAAGAGTTTATTTCATTTTATTAGTCTTCGCCTACTACATAGGTGGAGACTGCTTTCTCTGGTATTATTAGTCTTCACCTACTACACAGGTGAAGACTAATGTTTTTGCTGTTATTGTAATTATTATTCTGGTGTCAGACACCAGAGTCTTGCGATGATGCATGGAGAACCGGAGACTGCGCAAGGAATCAAATACTTTTGAGGCTGCTATATACAGGTAAGTTAGATAAAAATCTTAACTTAGGACTTGATGTCTTAGTGTACTTCATACACTACATTGTAAACTAAAAGAGGGATTTGTTGGAGTCTGGAATTGAGAGAAGTGACTCTTCCACCACTAGCCACTCACTGTATAATCCTGGTAGCCACCCTCTTTTCCTTCACTGACCCCTCTGAAAGCAGCACTCTATTTCTAATTAACTTCTAAAGGGAGCAATCAAGACAATATATTGTAATAGGATTGGCTACTGCATTCAGTGGTGGGCAATCCTCACCACTAGAGTTCATCTCCACCTCATTTGTGTCCTCATAATTCAACACTGGATGATCCTTATCATCACTGATTCTCCAAGCTTCAACACACAGGTCAGCCAAGATAAGCTGCAGCTAAGATCATCATTCACATGGCTGGTTCCCTAGAAAAGAAGCTCACACAATTTGGTGGAGGTAGTGGTTTCACATGGTCAGTACCCAGATTAGTGGCCAAACAGTGGCCAGTAAAGAAAATTCTGTGACCTCTACCTCTCTTTCTCAGTAACAACTGCAGGAGAAGATGAGGCTGGGACTTGTTACTGGGACTGGCATCCTAATATCACTGGCTTGAATCCCACTGTGTCATGGGGAGATAATCCACTGTCATTTGGATTGTAACTAGTTTCATTGGTTCTCCATACGCCCACAGATATGCCACAAAAGCTTCCTTGCTGTTGCCAGTACAGGACCACACCCAACACTATGAAAATGGGGGGGGGGGTGATTCTTTGTAAAATTACCACTATGTCTAAAACAATGAAAAAATCAAAGTGCATTTATATTTTTCTTCCATTAACCCCTTAATGCCTAATTGCATCAATTGATGCGATGCGAGTTTTATGCGAAATAGCCTAATTGCATCAATTGAGCTGGGCCTGTAAAAAACTGCAGAGCACTTCCTCCACCCCGATCACGATGTACATGGCTTCAGGACAATGAGAACTCACTCCTGATGTGGTGTGAGGGGGGGATCGGACCCTGCCTGAAATATCTACTGTCTTAAGGGGTTAATCTCTGATAGTTCCAGTCTAGCAGCCGTGGGAGCATCACTGCAGAGCTAGTGAAACTCGGCTAGTGGAACCCCTAAACTTCACCAGCTCTCGTCCCAGGCAGAAGTTCTAATGCCTGACCAGCAAGCTACTGCCATCACCTACGACCCCTTGAGGGGGGCATCCAGCAGTAGTTCCAAGTCGCCGGGAGCCACGAAGATCATAGGTGCGGTGGTGTGGTTCAACATGAACTCTGGGTACGGCTTCATGAAGCGCCAGGACACCGGTGCTGATGTTTTCGTGCACAGACTCAGGATCGTTGCACCTAACCCCCAGCACTTTCGGCGCTCTCTTGGCGAGGGTGAGACTGTGGAGTTTCGGCTCCGTCAGTCACCCAAGGGTCCCAAGGCTACGGATGTCACTGGGCTGGGAGATGCTGCTGTGCAGGGCTCTGCCCATGCACGGCGGCGCCCACCGGCCCAGAGACGCCAATCTCGTGGTCCTGGGTGTTCTGGGGAGACGAATCTCCTGGTTTCAATGTGCGTCGCTACGGCACAGACTTTTTGTGTGGGTGACAAGGCTCTGCTGCACGTTCTCCTTCCTCAGATCTTTGAGGAGAACGGGCTACCAAGACTTGCCATCCCCCGGAGCTTTGTCAGCGACGTACGTTCAGCCCCTCATCTGGAGCGGCCACCTCCACCTCAGCCCCACTGTACACCGCAGAAATGGCTGTGCCTGGATGGTCCCCTCAACAGGGCAACTGGCTTGTCTGGCTCTCCCCCTACCGACTCGGAACTGATCACTGCCATGGAGCTCGACACCATCACCACTGTCACCGAGGTCCACCCCTTGCTGTCAACAGCCGAGGCGGAAAGGGCTGCCGTCTCCATTTCATCAGACCACCTTGACGTCAAGGGCCCTTCCCCCTCGGTTTCTCCACCTGCTGCTGAGGGTGTGGACCTCACGCTTTCTGCCATCGATCCACTGCCTGCAAACCCCTCACCTCCCCTCGTTCTGCCATCCTCTGCTGAGTCCGATGATGCTGTGTCTACTCGTGAGCTCCTCGCCACCAGTCTCCAACGCGGCTTAACTTTAGCTCTAGACCAGGTCCTTGGAGACTCCCAGCTAGGCGTTCCACCTCACCTTAGGGACTCGGGAGAGCTAGAGCTGTATGAGGACGTAGATCGTGACTCCGAGTACATCTCGGACTCTGATGGGCAGACTTGAGGGGCTTTTTTGCCCAGCAGCCTCTTCTGCTTCCTTCCGCCTGCTGCCCCGCTCTGCCTCATCGATCATCGGGCAGCCATCTCACCTCCAATCATCGCACCTTCCACTGCCCCTGCCGCCTTTCCCTCATTCGTCAGTTTGCTGTTCCCGCTATGCTCTGACTGGAGAGCTTGTTCCTGCTTTTTCCCTGACGGGCTCTATGTTTGCCTGTGCCCCAACAAGTGCGGGGCGAATATCGAACAACAACAACATTAATCTCTGAAGTACAATAACATGGAAAATCCAACTTCAGTAAGATGTCTATTGCATACATTTTGATATATAACCATTTTCATCTACGACAACTAATTATTTGCCTACCACAGTTAGAGAGGAGCTTACTCACCGATGTCCATCCCCGCCCCAAATCTGGACTTACATTGTACTATTACGTCCCCACCCCACACTGCCACAGGCTGCAACTGTGGTAGTTCTGAACAGGAAGGAGATTGCCCAGTGAGTTGCTCTTCCTATGGTCAGCCTTTAGGAGTACTGTACACAGGATCAGCTCAGGCATCATAAATAAACTCTGGCCTCCTAAGTTCATTGTCTTTATTTTCCAAATTATTATGCTTAACCCCTAAATACCGCAATTCGATCTGGCTTGTGTCCACTGGAGCCGCAATTCGGGGGTGTGTTTTCGACTTTCACCAAGGGGAAAATCAATATGTTCTGGCTAAAGAAGAAGACTTTACACACCTGACAGAGCAATCGGCACCCCCCTAGGCCTAATGGTTACCGCACAATCGAGGAACAAAGTTGAAAAAGAAAAAGTTACCCCCCAAAATTTTCGATAGCCTCCATAGTTTTGATAACTAACTATTTCTATTACTGAAATAGGTCATTGCAATATCATATGTCACACCAAGCCCGAGAGCAGGTGTTTTGGGGTGTGGGGAGATTACTTGCTTTTAGGGAGGTAAAGTACCCTGTGGGGAGAAGGTTTGTAGGTATGGAGGTTGGATAAAACCATTTTTTCTCATCAAAGTAGAGCACTTTAGTCTGTTGCTGACCTATTGTTATGAAAACAGATGTGTATGTACGTGTGGGGAGGTGAAATTCGATCGGGGAGAAGGCCCACAACGAGTACACTGAACCTTGGAAGATCATTTTCGATAACAACCAATTTGGCTAGTTGAAACAAACAAACCCTATGTGATTTAGTATATCAACAATGCAAGCAGGTGTGTTTGCAGGTGTGGGGAGATCACGTATGGGGAGTAATCCTGCAGTACCTCATAGTACTTCAGAAACTTTCAGAAATACCAAATGTTTATATTGCCATGAAGGAAAATAGAATATTGTTCAATATTGTTGCAGATGCATGCAAGGGAAAAGGGCAAATGTAACTGTCTTTACTATATCAAGGTGGAGGGGTGGTGGTGGGAGAGCTGGGGCTCAGATGCCTGTGATTGCATGTGTTTGCATGCATAGAATAGTATACAGGGAAACATCAAAGTTCAGGTACAAAAAGGCACAGGAAAAAAACAAACAAACATCGAGGCAATACATATAAAGCACGTGTACATGTGTTGGGGGAGGGGGGAGTGGGGGAGGGGGGGAGGGAGAGCAAGCCAAGCCTCGTGCTCGCTATCTCACGATGGTTTATTGGGGGAAGGAGGGTAGTATGGGGCCGACAGGGAGGGAGGAGGTAGGGTAGGTAAGGGTATAAGAGGTAGGGAAGGAAGGTGGGAGGGGCTGGAGGAGGGATGTAATGGGCCTCATGGTTGGGGGAGGGGTAAACTTCGACTAATAACATCCTACTGGGGCGTACAGAGGGGTGGGAGGGCCTTTGGAGAGGGTTATTACGTGACAGATGATGAAACATGCAGGCAATGGGTGGGCCGAGAAGGGGGGTGGCCCCCCCTACCCCCAGAGTGGCCAGATCGCCCAACCCGAGGCAGGAGGAGTTAGTTCTCATTGGCTTGAAGGGATATACATCACAATCAGGGCAGAGCAATGTGCAGGCAGTTTTTTACAAGGCGCACTATATTGACGTGATTCGGCTGAGAGGGCTGAAGTGGTCAACACGTACATTGACGTGCTTCGGTATTTTGGGGTTAATGCTTGCCAACTTCAGTATTACCACAAGCACTGGAGCTATAAAAACTTTACTAACTGCAATTACACTTAATGCTTGACAACACTTTTATATTTTCACAAGTACCAGGGGGGGAGGGACCATAAATGCCCCCATCATCCACCCCTCTCGCGGTGACGACTCGTGCTACCTGGAACCACTGTCTGACTCACTACTTCATTTCTGCAACATTCGTGGTGTTTCCTCTAACTTTCACTCTATTGAGCACCACCTGTCCTCCTTCAAACCTTACCTTCTTTTCCTAATTGAGACTCAGCTGTCTGAGGCAACTGACAGCAAACCTTTTCTGTATCCTCCTACTTTCTCTATACTCATTTCAAAGCCAAAGGATGCTGTTGTGTATATATATGCAATGACTTATCTTGCTTTCGTGCTTCTGAACTCGATTATTCTGAATTCTCTACACTCTGGCTTCGGCTTTCCTGTCAATCTCTGACTAAATACATCTGCGCTGTTTACATATCCCCTAATTCTACTGACTATGAAAAATTCTTCAGTTATCTTACTTCTACAATGGAACATAGTCTAACCATTTCTTCTTTCTCTGAAATCTCCATTCTAGGAGATTTCAATGTTCACCACCACCTTTGGCTCTCCTCTCATTTCACTGTTCCACCTCGTGAACAAGCCTACATCTTTTCTATTCTTAATGACCAAGAGCAGATTGTACAGCATCCTACCCATATCCTTGACCACTGTGGAGAGTGCTCCAACACACTTGACCTCTTCCTTACAATTAATCCCTCTGCTTACACTGTTAACCTTTCCTCTCCGTTGGGCTCCTCCAATAACAACCTTATTACATTTAAGTGTCCAGGGAAATGCCGACTGTGGCACTTTGGAGCTGCAGATTGGGAAGCCCCGAGGCAGTTCTTCTTTCATATTCCATGGAATGATTATTGCTTCTATGGCCGGGGGCCATCTGAGTGTGCTTTGCACATTACGGAGGATGTTCTCTCGGGCATGGAAGCATACATTCCCTTCTCATATCCTTTGACTAATGCAAGAAAGCCTTGGTTTAATCGCACTTGTTCATATGCTGTCCGCAACAAGGAGAGGGCCTATAAAAGGTACCACAGCCAACCCACCCCTGAATCACCTCTTTTTTTTATGTCTCTGCTCAGAATCATGCTAAGTCTGTTCTTTGCTCTGCTAAAGATAATTTCATCCGTACTAAATGCTCCCAACTCTCCAACTCGAATTCTTCCTGCTCCTTCTGGCACCTTGCCAAAAACCTTTCTAACACCTTTACCTCATCATCCTTCCCTCCTCTTTTCTATTCTGATGGTTCTGTAGCTATTTCTTCCATTGATCTAGCAGATCTTTTTGGTCAGACTTTCTCCTCCAATTCCACATTAGACAATTCCGGTGCTGTTCCTCCATCACTTCCGCCCTCAGACTTCCTCATGGCTGACATTAAATTTTCTTCAGATGATGCATTTTCTGCCATCACAGGCCTCAATACTGACAAGTGATATGGGCCTGATGGAGTCCCTCCTGTTGTCCTCAAGAACTGTGTTTCTATGCTTACACCCTGCCTAGGTAAACTCTTTCGCCTTTGTCTATCGACTTGTACCTTTCCTTCTTGCTGGAAGTTTGCTCTCACTCAGCCAGTCCCAAAGAAGGGTGACCATTCCCAACCCTCTAACTATCGTCCAATTGCTTTAACATCCTGTATCTCAAAAGATTTTGAGTCAATTCTTAATAAAAATTTTTAAAGCATCTTTCCGATCACAACCTTCTTTCTGATCAACAGTATGGGTTCTGTCAGGGACACTCCAATGGTGATGTTCTCACCTACCTTTGAGATTCCCGGTCATCCTCCTTTCGGGACTATGGCGAAAGCTTTGCCATTGCACTTGGCATATCAAAGGCTTTCGATCGAGTCTGGCATAAATCTTTAATTTTCAAACTGCCCTCCTACGGTTTATATCCTTGTATCTGTGCCATCATCTATAGCTTCCTTTCTGGTCGTTCTATAGCCGCTATTGTAGACAGCCATCGTTCTTCTCCTAGATCTATCGACAATGGTGTTCCTCAGGGTTCTGTCCTATCACCAACTCTCTTCCTGTTATTCATGAATGGCTTTCTGAGCTGTACATATAACCCTATCCACTGGTACACTGATGACTCCACCCTTCACCTTTTCATTCGGTTCCCGCAACGTCCATCTCGGCAGTTACTTCAAGAAACAAGGGATGAGGCTATGGCACAGATAATGTCTGACTTGGGTCGTATCTCTGACTGGGGTAAAAATAATCTTGTTTGAATGCATCAAAGACTGAGTTCTGACACCTATCAACCCGTCAAAATTTTCCACAGGAGTACCCATTAATGTTTAATAATATTCAGGTTAATCCTGCTTCATCCTTGAACATGCCTGGTGTTTCATTCACTTGGGGCTTGTCTTGGGAGGCTCATATTATATCTCTTGTAAAATCTGCTTCCAAGAGATAAGGTGTTCTAGGCCGACTCCATTCCTTCTTTATCGCTGCACAGTTGTTGACTTTATACATGGGTTTCATCCACCCCTGTGTAGAGTACAACTCTCATGTGTGGGGAGGCTCCCCACATACAGCTTTTCTCAATAGGGTGGAGTCAAAGACTTTTTGTCTCATTAACTCCCCTCCTCTTACTGGCTCCCTTCAATCTCTGTCTCTTCACCACACTGTTGCATCCTTATCTCTTTCCTATCGCTACTTCAGTGGTCACTGCTCCTCTGAACTGTCTGCGTGCATCCCTCCACCTCTATAACGGGCGTAAAGCACCCGTCTAGCAGCAAACTCTCATCTTTTTTTGTCCAACTCTCTAATGCAAGAGTTAACCGTTACTCCCAGTCCTTCATTTATGCAACAGGTTAACTCTGGAACTGTCTCCCTCTGTCTGTATTTCCTGCTTGCTCTGATCTCCAGTCTTTCAAATGCAGTGTGTCCAGGCATCTCAAAATGATCAGATCTCGAATTTGGCTCTCTCTTGTATTTTGTCTTTCTCTTGGAAGGAATATTATTGCGGGTTCGTTTTTCCTAGCATAAAAAAAAAAAATAAATAAAAAAGATTTACAAACTTCAGTAACATGTGACATGTTGTTTGCCAACAACATGTCACTGTTTTCACAAGTATCAAGGATATACAGACTGCACTGTCACTGCACTACTCTCAAACTGAACTGAAAACCTACTGAACTTCCTCTGATCTCTTCCTCATCCTTATATAAGCCTTCTATATTCTAGAGTTTTCTATTGTATGAAAACAACAGTTGCCAACTCGGAGATATCCAAAACATGCTAGAGTTTTCTTACATTACATAACACTGTATATTATGTAGCATACAAGCTTAATTTAAAATACACAACAAGCAATCACATATCTAAAACATTATATGGAAAAAGAACACAAAAATTAATGCATAACATCTGAAACAACTACGCTCACAAACAGCAGGCAAACTGGCAACTTTGACTCATACCAGAACTAGCTACCATAAACATCGGGAATAAATGAAAAGCTTCTCAACTACCCAACTGGCAAATCCTGCTTCTTAACACTACCCTCTCCTTAGTTCTTTGTCATCCTGACAAAACTATACAGCATATACAAACAAACCTTAATCCTAATGAAACATCTAACTATACACAGAATAATCCTTCAACTTACAAGGTTTTCTTCGATCACTTCCGACAATGTCCTTGCTCACCACACAGTCCACTCCTCCAGGAAGGTCTTGGTCCTTTTCCTGATTCACATCTTCCCTTGGGAAACTGTCACCATCCTCTTGCAATTCAGCTCTGTGCTCCTCAACATCCTCGGCTGCAGGAGAGTACGATTCCTGACCCATGTACGTGCTACCACAGACGGTTCACCTGTACCACCTTTGGGCGAGACTTCCTGTCTCCCCGAATCCGATACATTACGTCTGATAGGTGGTCCAACACAGTGTAAGGCCCCTTCCATGGGCTTTGCAGCTTCAGTGACTGTTCCTTCGCTGAGGATTGTATAACCAAAGTTGGTCACCATCCTTGAAGCTCACCTCACTTGCCTTGGCATCCTATTTGCACTTCATCACTTTTGAAAACTTAAGGGCTCCTCACACTTGTACTTCAACCAGCCTTTCCAGGATATGCTTCACATAGCTGGAGGTTCTGTAGGCAGCTCTTCACCAGGTGGTCTTCCTATTAACAAGTCAACGGGTAAGCATAACTCGTGGCCCAACATCAGTTTTGCAGGGCTGTATCCGGTAGACTCATGGGATGCAGACCAATATGCCATCAGAAGTACAGGAAATTTCTGGTCCCATTCTATTTCTCCCTCTATACAGACCTTGGCCAGTTTTTGTCCCAGGTTCCAGTTGAACTACTCCACCATCCCATTTGATTGTAGCCTTAGTGGGGTTGTCCTGGTCTTCTTGATCCCTAAGAACTTGCATCACTCATGGAACACAGCAGACTCGAAGTTTCTACCCTGGTCTGAATGTAGTTCTTGTGGTATCCCAGAATGACAGAAGGACTGGTCAACCAACAACTGAGCAACAGTAACAGCTTCTTGATCAGGGGTAACATTGGCTTTAGGCCACTTTCTGAAGTACGAGTACTCCATGGCGACACATACAATATATACCGGATTCCTCATTCAGTGAGTGGCAAAGGTCCAGCAATGTCCACCACGACTCCTTCTATCGGTGCACCCACTTCGTACAGCTGAAGAGGGGCGCAACCACGTTTCTGGGGTCCCTTCTTGGCACAACACACATACAGGCCCAATACCACTCCTCAACATCCTGACACATGCCAGTCCAATAGAATCTCTGTTGTAGCCAGCTTAGAGTTTTCTTCACTCCTAGGTGCCCACTAGTGATCTGGATATGGGACTCATCCAAGATCTCGGACCTCATCTTCTTTGGAACCACCAGTTGCCAATACTTGCTGAGGCCATCGGGTGTCTCCCACTGATGCTCCAGTAGTCCACTGTTCACACAAAGAAGGTCCCACTGACTCCAGTAGCTCTTGGTTGCAGGGCTTAACCCGGAAACTTCTTCCAAAGATGGTAGCACCGTACTCCACTGCAGCCACTTCAGCATTGGTTGTAAATTTGCATTCTCCATCTGCATCCTCTTCAGGTCTTCTTCATCTGATGCTGGCCCTGTCACTGCAGTATGGCTGCATTTCTTACTATGATCTTCTTTTTTACTACACTGCCGGCACTGTGGATCAGAAGGCCAACCACTCAGGCTGTCAGCATTGCCATGTACCCACCCAGGAGGGTGCTGCACCTCATAATTGTCCTGGTCTAGCTTCCCGAGCCAGTGTACCAGTTGTCCTTCAGGATTCCTTAGCGTTTTCATCCACTTGAGTGCTGCATGGTCCGTCCTTATGATGAAGTAGGGCCCATACAGGTAGGGATAGAACAAATCAAGGCTCGTCATCACTGCCAAGAGTTCCTTATGGGTTACACAGTAGTTCCGCTCTGGTGGGCTGAGCTTCTTGCTGTAAGACGCCACCACATACTCCTTGTTAACCTTCTCCGAAAGGACTCCACGAATACCATGGTAACTAGCATCACAGTCCAACATTAATGGCTGATTCTGGTCTGGGTACAGCAATGTTGGAAATCTTGCCAATACATGCTTGAGTTCATCAAAGACATTCTGAGTCTTTGCCGTCCATGCAAACTTCTGCCTTTTCCACAACAGCTCATGAAGAGGTGCAGCTATTGTTCAAAGTCCTTGACAAAACATCGATAGGAGGTGCGCAAGCCCAGGAGACTCTGTATCTCTTTCACGCAAGTTGGAACTGGCCAGTTTTGCACAGCTGCCACCTTCTCTGGCTCAGTGCAGACACCGCCCACACCTACAATGTGTCCCACGTACTTCATTTCCTTCTGAAACAGGTAGCACTTGTTGGGGTTCAGCTTGAGATGCGCTACGCAGATCCTGTTCAACACCTCCGACAGCCTCTCAAATTCCTGGCTGAAGTCCGTCCAAACACAATTACGTTGTCCAGATGGATGAGAGCTGTCTGCCAGTGCAGGCCTTCCAGTATGCGATCCATTAGACGCTCAAAAGTAGCTGGGGCATTGCATATGCCAAAAAGCATCACCTTAAACTGCCATAAACCCTGCCTGTATGAAAAGGCTATCTTCTCTTTGTCCTTCTCTGCAACCTTGACCTGATGATATCCTGCCTTCATGCCTAGGGTGGAGAACCACTTAGCACCTGACAGAGCATCCAGGGTGTTATCAATTCTTGGCAAGGGGTATGCATCCTTCACTGTCACATCATTCAGGGCTCGATAATCTACACAACACCTTACTGAGCCATTCTTCTTCCTTACGAGAACCACTATTGTTGCCCAATGACTGCTGGACTTTTCTATTACTCCTTGACTTTGGAGATTCTCCATCACCTTCTCAATTTCTTGCCTTTGGGCTTGCATCATCCTCTGTGCTGGCTGTTTAATCAGGTGGTGATCCCTGGTGTTTATACAATGCTTCACCAGATCAGTGCATCCCATGTCTAGGTCTCCAGTGGAAAGTATCAGCAAACTCCAACAGCATCTGCCTCACTTTCAGCATTTGTGAGCCATCCAGGCATTGCCAACTCCTTGAGAAAAGGTCTTGGCAGTGCTCTGGCAGATACCCATCTTCTTTGACTGCACTCCTTTTACAGGCCTTCCTCTGATGCTACTCAGGGTCAACCGACTGGCACGGTCCCAGAATTTCTCGCACATTGCTGTTCAGTGTTTCACGGGAGAAACTGGTCACCACAACTGGCACTTCACCTGCACCTGTTCCCACCAGAGTTCTCCCCACCATCACTCCGGCCTTTGTCTTGCACTGTACATCAGGCTCCACCACCCTTAGATAGCTGTCAAAAGTGCTGCCCACCTTACACTGGAGCAACAGTTCTGATTTTGGAGGTATCACGGTAGTGCAGAGAGCCCTTATCTCACCACCAGAACTAGTACGTTTCACTGCCGTGATGGGAACCAACCTTCCTTGAACTTCAGCTTCATGGAGCAGAAGTCCAGCTCACATCCCATGGACATCAGATGGTCCAGATCCAAAAGGCAAGGATCCTCCATGTCAGCCACGTAGACTGGTAGAGTAGCCTCTTGCCCTGCCACTTCAGTCCAGACATCCAGGGTTCCCCTCAGTTCTGAGTGGTGCCCAGTTACGCCACACAGTTGTTCTGATGACTCAGGCAGATACTGATGATGTACCACGTCAGGCCTCACAAAAGTCTGCTCTGAGGCCGAATCAATCACCAGGGAACACTTCTCTCCCTCTATCCTTCCATCTGTTTGCACACTGTCAATTGCTGTTCTCTTGCAATTTCTTGGTGGTGGGGCGACTTGGGAAAAACTAGCTGATGGTTGCCCCTTAACACCAGACTCCACTAGTTTTCTGCTTCTTTCTGTTTTTCTGCAGCCTTCTTCTTGTCATCCTTTTTCTTCTTCGGACACCCAGAACTGAAGTGTCCCACCTCACTACATGTCCAACACGCTTTTGTTACAACTGAAGATTTCCTTGTACTGCTCTGTTCTTGCTTCTTCCATTTGTGACAATCCTCCTTCATGTGTCCCGGCTTTCTGCAGAGCCAGCAGCCTTCACTGGTCTTCTCCTGTTCCCTCTTGCACTTGTAGCATTCCTTTTTTCTGTGTCCTGGTTATTCACAGTACCATCAACTTCCCTCAAATTTTTCCATTTCAAATACTTGCCCCATTCTTGCCTTGAATCCTGCCTTATGATCTGTCTGAAAAGTGGACCAACTGGACCTGACAAAGGACTCAAACTCTTAAGCCCTGGTTAGTGCTTCTTGCATGCTTCTGGGTTGTGCCTGCTTCACTTGCACTTTCAACTCTGCACTGTCAAGAGCATCGATGAACTGGTCCTTTAGAAGAATAGCCAACAGATTAGGTGCAGCTCCAGGGTACGCCTTATAGATCATACTCTCCAGGTCATGGGCAAGCTGCTGTAGGGATTCTCCTCGATCCCGTACACAGCTCTGGAATCTTGCTCTGTAAACCTCTGTCTGGTACATGGTTCCATATCTGCGCTCCAGCACTTCTACTAGGGATTGATAACTGTTCCTCGTCATCACTGAGATCTGGCCCAGAATTTCCATTGTGGCACCCTTAAAGCTAGTAGCAAGCTGCACTGCCCTCTGCCTATCGTCCCAACCATTCTGATCCGCAAGGAACTCAACCTGTGCACGGTAAGCTTCCCAAGATACTCTACCATCAAATTCCTGATGTTTCTACCCCATTATAGTTATGCTCTTCACTTGTTTGGAAGCCTAAACACTGGGGCATCATAATTAAGGCCAGGACTTAAAACTTATGTGTTCTGATTATTCAACCCTGTAATGTTGTTATCTTTAGATGTTTGGGGTCCATCAAGATTCACCACACACTGTCCATTCCTTTCATACGCTCCCTGTACACCAACCTGAGGCTCGGCAGTGCAGCATTTCTCTGCAGCCTCAATTTTCTCACTAATTATCCTCACATGGTCAACTACATGCTTCAACTGGTTATCTACATGCTGTCTGCACTGCACAACTATTCCCTCACTAATCTTTAGCTGGTTGTCCACATGCTGTTTACACTCCATCACATTATTGCTTACCTCATACTTCTGCCGCTGTAGCTTGGCATCTACTTCCTCCTTAACCTGTTGCTCTTCTCTCTTCATTTCCCCCATGAATGCATTTAGCTCTCCTTGCACCATCAGTTGTACTACCCTCTGTTGCTCCTGTAATGCCTCCTGAAGCTGTTCATAATGTTCTTTCTGTTCTTCATTCAGTGCCTGCAGTTGTTCTTTGATTTCGTTCCTGAGCTCTTTCTGTTCTTCATTTTAGGCCTGTAATTGTTCCTTGAGTTCTTTCTGTCCTTCATACTATGCCTATTATTGTTCTTTGAGTTCTTTCTTCTGTGCCTGTAAGTGTTCTTTGAGTTCTTTCTTCTGTGCCTGTAATTGTTCTTTTAGTTCTTTCTTCTGTGCCTGTAATAACTGTTCTTTGGAAGTCTTTCTGTCCTTTATTCTGTGCCTGTCATAGCTTCACAATTGTTGCCAGGGACGTTTCCTCCTCCCGCCCAGCTTGAGACCTTGCCTGCACACCTTCTGCTTCCATGTCGAAGGTTAGCCTCACTGCAGCCCTTAATAATCCACACTCCTGACACCAGTGTTACATCCCCACCCCACACTGCCACAGGTTCCAACAGCGGTAGTTCAGTACAGGAAAGACGTTGCCTAGTGAGCTGTTCTTTCTATGGTCAGTCTTTAGGTGTACAGTACACAGGATCAGCTCAGGCATCGTAAATAAACACTGGCCTCCTAAGTTCACTGTCTTTATTTTCCAAATAATTACACTAAACGCTTGCCAACTTCACTTCAGTATTCTCACAAGCACTGGAGCTATATAGACTTTACTAACTGCAGTTACACTTAATGCTTGACAACGCATCAATATTTTCACAAGCACCAGTGATATAAAAACTTCAGTAACACTTCACTGTTTTCACAAGTACCGAGGATATACAAACTGCACTGACACTGCACTACACTCAAACTGAACTGAAAACCGACTGAACTTCCTCTAGTCTCTTCTCCATCCTTATATAAGCCTCCTATATTCTAGAATTTTCTACATTGTACAAGAACAACAGTTGCCAACTCGGAGATATCCAAAACATGCCATAGTTTTCATACATTACATACCACTAAATTATTTAGCATACAAACTTAATTTAAGTTACATAACAAGCAATTACATTACTGAAATATTATTTAAAAAAAAAAAAAAAAAATTAATGCATAACTTATGAAACTATTACGTTCACAAACAGCTGGCAAACTGGCAATGCTAACTCGTACCAGAGCTAGCTACCGTAAACACAGGGAATCAGTGAGAAGCTTCTCGACAACCTAAATGGCAAATCCCTAAGCTCAAGATACGGGTGGGCAAACAGTAACCTAGTGGTGGCATGACTGAGAGAGGCAGTACAAACTCACAGCATCTCTTCATCTCTTGGTACACTGGCAGCTATAAATCGCACATCTGGAGAGCAAAGTTTCTATAACTTCCACTGATATCCCAGGGGATAAATGACAAAGTCTCAGACATAATGGGCTAGAAATCGAATAAAAGGTCAGGGACTGTGCGATTTCAGTCATTTTACGATTCACATATAAACAATGATTCACGTAAGACTTCGCGGAACTCAACTATATATCTTCTGTACGGTACAATAAAGACACAACTGCCTGAACAATGGTACATTTCGTTATGTCTTTGGGAGGGTGGAGGACGCTTAACAAAATATCAGTTACGGTTGCCGTAAGGTAAACTGTAGCGAAACTTTGCAGTAATAACGAATAGTATTTATGGTACTGATTAGAGGAAGTATAATGCAATGCCTAAAAACAACTCGATTATTCATATTTGTATCATTTTATTCATTTTCACGAACTTTATGAAGGCTAAACCACATGATTTTGTTCCGACAAGAGATATCCTAGAAGGCAGTTGGTTAAAGCGCTGTTGATCATGGCAACATTACAATGACACTGGGCGGTAGAAGCAGGTTGAGTTACAGTGTCGTGTCTGGATAAAGTACTTAGCATTTTGTAGGTTTTGTGGAGCTGCTATCAGTTCGAAATATGTCAGGTATATTTTTCCCTCTCGTTATTATTAGAAAACTTTGAGTAAGGAAGAACATAAAAATTATCATCCCTAACTGCAGGGATTTTGCTAATTGATGAACGAAACAGCAAGTAAGCTCAGTTGTATACATATATATTAGTACAGTGAAAGTAATCAGTTTACCTCCATGTGTGTGTGTGTGTGTGTGTGTGTGTGTGTGTGTGTGTGTGTGTGTGTGTGTGTGTGAGGTAGGTAAATACCGCAATAATTTTTACCTTTTTATTGCTAATGTCACCCACGGCTGAATCAGTGTTGCCGCCTCCCACATATCTATCCATCTATAGAGAGAGGCATTAATCCCGTAAGGGGTGGACACAAACAAATCGCCTCCATGTTGCCCATTTTGTTTGTCTTTTTAGTTTGCTGTTTAGCATCGAGAGGCATACAGAAATATTTACGCAGGTACTTCCCTCACATGCTGAGAATATTTTTTTTTATGAGCGCTTCTGGGGCCATACGCTGTCACCGTGACCCTGAGGGTCATATTCTAGCTGGCACTGGAGATTCGTAACACCTTTTCCTTTGTGAATACTTATAATACTACAGTACATCAAGTACTTTTGTGATTCATTTCTAATGAGTCATCGTACCTTACCAAGGCAAAATATGTCATTAGTAATGACATATTTTGCCTTGGTAAGGTACGATAAGATTTTTAAAAAGCTGAAGCATATAAGATTATATAAAATATATTTGAAAAAGTGGGGCTGCGAAATTTCCTGCCACCCGGAGTAAAACTGACAGGATGCATGGTGTTGACCAGCTCCTAATTTTTGACAAACATTTATGATTCACTTTTGGTTATTAGCGCTTATTAGTCTCCGCCTCACGTTACATTCATTAAGGAAAGAGAGAGATTTAATACATACAGAAAAATAATTTGCAATTTCTAAAGCAACGTCGTTGCTTTAGAAAATGCCACTTCAAAAAAAAAAAAAAAAAAAAAAAAAACTCGCGTCATCTCTTCCTCGGCGATTGTTTGCATATTACACCCATTTTTCCAACTGTACGTTACTGAGACAATCTATGTCGATACTACAAATATATAAATTATATAAACACTAATGAGAAGGTGTGCAATGTATACTAAATCGCAAAGAAGACAGTGCTAAGAAGTTTCCTGTGCTACCTTTACAATGGTGACAGACAGTAGCGCACCAAGAACATGCTATACCGTATAAATTTATCGTTGTACTGACGTATCTACATTTTTCCACCGCTAGCAGTTACTATGGAATACCTCATAAAGGTATTGTGTTATTTGAGTTCCTTTGCACGGCGCCTTGACGAAGGAAATATTTACCAGTCAACGTCTGTGGCCGGCAACCCAAAGGTCTGCCTTTTGCTTATTTTCACCTTAAGCCCTTCACTTCGGTTTCATTATTCTTTTAGCTTAATGCACCTGCGTCCAGCCTTTTCAGTATAACATATTTAAGTCAACTAATCAAACTCGTTCAGTTCGAAAATATATAGAAAACTGAGTGAAACCTCTGGGATAACAAATGTCATAAAATGGGTGTGCTCAGAATGACTGTACATTTCTACTGATAAAGTGCCTCACTCGTACCATCACGCCCATATCGACTGATGGTGAGCATATCTGCTCTGTGATTCATTTTAAATTGCCACTTATATTTGCCTCCAGCATTTAAACTTATTACACCCAGTGGCAAAAGAAAACAATTTTACTAATGATAATAGAAGTATTGTCATGATTGTGGTGGTATAAATGGAACTAATTTATTTCATCCATCCATCATCCAATCCTACATTGCCCCATGAGGAGCGTAGGAGCCCGGGGCTAGGCAGTTGGTCCCGGCATTTAAGATGAGAGTCAAAAAAGTGAAATTATCCGACTTCCGTGGGGTTTGATATGTGCTATACAGTCTTGACTATCAGTGTGTGTGATCAGAATAGATGTTAAACCAATCAGTCCGATGACGCATTCTGTATTTTAATCCTGCTACCTCTTCACGGCTTTGACGAGCCTAGGTGAGCTTTCGGACTGGAGGGTTTATATATATAGTCTTCATTAATGCCTTTACGTCCAAATGACTTCTCTGAACTAAATATTGTTAGTAGTTAGCAAGAACGAAATAAAAGATGCAACTGGATTCAGGAGGTTAATATGCGTACTGGTATGGATAGGTGCGCAGGAAAAACAATCTATATTTCATCAGATCAAACTTGGCCACTGCCATAACGCTGAAGAGAACTGTTCCGTTACCTATGGAGGCAGCTGCAAAGATACACATTTAAAGCACAAACCAAAGTAACTTAGGCTCACTTGCAGGTCAAGCTTCGTCTGTGCGTTAGTTTGATGGAATTTTTACCATTTCTTAAGGAGATAGATAAGCACATGGAAAAACTTGGATCATATTTTATGTAATTACATGTGAAGTCTTAAGTTATTTACTCCCTCCTCTTTTGGAACTCTAGGTGAAACACATAGATCAGCAGACAAACAGAGCCACTCATTATTAAAATTTCCTTATCGGTGATTCCAGCATAATTATGGTCTTAACTTTAGGCTCATCCTTTATGTGGATAGCAGTTGAGATGCCACGACTGCAAATCGAAGCCTCAGATTCAGTTATTTCTCTGTACGGTCTTTACTTTCTAACCCGACGACGATCTGTAACTGCTTTGAGTTCTGATGATGACGAAGCGTAGTCAGGCAGGAGGGCCGCTTTGACCAGTATCCAAAGAAACTCATTGCTACATGATAACCAAGACTCACCGAGTTTCATGCAACCACAACTCAGTTAGTTGGAGCGGTCCATTTCCGTCAGATAAGAAGAAAAAAAAAGACTTGGGAATCAATCCTATAAATACCCCTAAATCAGAAGCTAACCATCGTAAAACTTGACTGAAATGTACACTGAAACATACGTCAGATTAAAAGGCGTTCAGCTGGGCGCATAGTGTTAGGAACTGTGACAAAAAATATCAAGGAGGATTGGCGATGATGCCAGCCAGCTAATTGTGAGGAATTTATGTGCTGGTGTAGAAAAACATTATAATGGGGTTCATGTTGGTTGTGCCCGTGTTGAAAGTATTACTGCTACCACTGATCATCATTTAAAGTTTATTTTTATTATTGTTATCATCATCATCATCCGGACGTCCTTACCCACCTTAGGGCAGGGTGAGGGATAGCAATGTCCAGACAGCCCAAATTTGCCCAATCAAATGTGCCATGCTTCCATTCACTCATTATTCAAGACCCCGGAATCCAGGCTCTATCGGATACGCCCTAAAACATTCACCACGTTCTGTAGCTTCACAAGAACGTATCCGATAGAGTCAATCCGGACGCTGCCATGTTTAAAAAGAGGTGCCAAATCCAGCAAGCTCTTTCTCTTGTCTGTCCTCTAGCCTCACCGACTTCCAAACCTCTCTTCCTCACACACTCATCCACCATGTCTCTCCACCTTCTCCTTGGCCTACCTCGCCTCCTCCCTCATTCAGATTCACTTAGATATACCTTTTTCACCACTCTATTGTTATCCATTCTCTCCACATGACCATACCATCTCAGTACGCTCTCTTCGATTCTGGTGTCCACAGACTTCCTGACTCAACATCTTTCACGAATCACATTTCGTATCCTATCCACACTCTGTACTCCACATACATTCCTCAGCAGGCCCATCTCCTCTGCTATTACTCATGACTTATCATTTTCATGCCACACCATGGTCTCACACCCATATGTTAAAGTTGGCAATAACATTCCTTCATGTAAGCCTCGTGCAGCTGCCACACTGAAGCCTCTGTTTCTTATCAAGGTCTTCATTGCATCAGCTACTTTTCTTCCTTGTGACACTCTACTTTCCACTTCTTTTGCACCTTTTCCTCTCTGTTCTATGACTGTATCCAGATATTTGAATTCTCTCACCAATTCCAGTCTCTCTCCATTCACTGTAACATCGCACTGGGAGTCATCTTCTCTCTCAATAACCATCACTTTATTCTTTTCTACATTTACTGTTAAAGCACGACGCACACAAACATCAGCAAAACTCTGCACTAGCCTACCAAGTTCTTGTCTGGCATTAGCAAGTAGTACTGCATCATCATCATACAACAAATTTGAGATATTCCATCCATCACCATTCATTACCAACGCCATCCCTCTCTCCATTACTCGTGTTTTTACTTATCTCATCACCCCATCCATATACATATTGAACAACCACGGGGACATCACACAACCTTGTCGCACGCCCTTACACATGCTTCACTGCTATCATAAAAACTCTTGACGGCACCTAGCAGCTTACCATCAACACCGTACATGCGCAAAACCTTCCACAAACCTTCTCTGTCTACTTTATGGTCCTTCTCACAAGCCTTCTCTGCTATCTGTCTCACCGCAAATATTTGAGCCACACATCCCCTGGCACTCCTAAAGCCACCATGTTCATCATTCACTAGGACTTATGATATCTCTCTTACTTTTTCTATAATAATTCTTCCATATAACTTCCCTAGCACAGTCAGTAAACTTATGCCACTGTAATTCTTGCACTCACTTCGCTCACCTTTGTTTTTTTACAGGGGTACAATCACAGCCTTTTTCTACTCCGCTTTCAGAGTTTCACTCATCCATGCCTTCTTACATATCTCCAACAAGCACTTCATTCCACTCTTTCCACTACACTTAATCATCTCTGTATACACACCATCAACCCCAGCTGCTTTCCCAATTTTCAGCTGCTCCACAGCACTGTTCACCTGTGCGAGTGTCATGTCTCCTGGCAATGCATTCCTTTTCTGCACATCCCCCAAACCAATCATGTTTACAGCGGCTCTGCTCTCTTTATTCCAATTCATCAGGCTTTCAAAATATTATTTCCATCTGGTCCTTGCTTCATCCCCATGGATTAATAATCTACCACCTGCATCCTTCACACCATCCCATTTCTTTTCACTTTCACTTCTACATTTCCGTGGCTCTTTCCAGAATAACTTCCTATTTTCCAAGTAGTTTGCATTCATTTTTCTTCCTAGATCAATATTTACCTCCTTCTTTTTCCTCTTCACCATAGTCCGGGCTAGAAAGTACGATTTTTGAGTGAACATTGCACTTGGACATACAGTTTTTTTTTTTTCTTTACACTGGTTTTAGACAATTTCGACCTGTTGATCCAAATGTGATTAGTGCCAGACGATAAAAGTTGAGCGTTTTTTAGACATCTCTTTATAGACATCTCTTTAAAGCAGGTATATAAAATCATGGTAAAAGGCATTCGCTATCTCCTTTTATACCTATCTAGAGCAAAAACTCTGCCAAGACTGACAAATTTGTATGGAATTCTATAAAATTAATGTAATTTTACACTTCACTATTTCTTATTATTACAAAATTGGTCATTATTGAATATTACTAACAAACTATAGACAGTATAATTTATAGCTGCATTCAAAATTGAATTCTAATTATAAGGCTTGTCAAAAACCAAGCATTGCTTATGCACCTTTTTTGGACATGACGCCATCTGAACCAGACACTATGAAAACTGCTATGGTTAAAAGTCAACACCTCACACCATTAAATGGACAAAAATGGACCATATTCACCACTGACCTGCAGCTCTAAAAGGCAGCTGTTAGCATAATCTGGGTGGACCGCAACCTCTTCAGTAAATCTGTCTCAAGGCTTGGCGGAATGCACATGCTAATGAGCTTTGTAGGTGCTGTGGGTGTACTGATGGCAGGAAGTGGCCTTGAAGCCATTCTAAAGTCTACATTTCCTGGAGTGCCTAAACTGCTTCCTGGCAAGAAGTTCCCCCAAAATGTAAGAGCACAGCACCATGTTATAGAGGGACTTTTGCGTCTAATACTGATCAGTCAGTAATATCACACTATGATGGAGTTCAGTGAATACCTTGATGCCAAAAACCAGCAGAATAACACAACCAAGCTATGGGAGGACAGCCTCATCAAACCTGTATTCATCGCGATGACATTTGTTCGGGTAGAGAGGGAAGGTGACTGGCCATTCCATTTGTTTGCAGTGGAAAAGATGCTCCCATATTTTTTCGCATCAGGTCATGTCAGTTATGTGCACTATGGGCTATATTATATACGGTCCATGCACCGTCTTGGTCCCAAACTTCTGAAGAGGTTTATGTCTGGAGAGCATGTCATGCATCACGAAGATAGTCTATGGAATACTATATGGTCAGATCTCTTCATTGAGACCACCTACATGCGATATGACAAAGGACCATCTGCCATAATAGAATCTGCTTTGAATGAATCCACTCTAGCCATTTGGACGCTATCTCACAGCACATATGCACAGCTGATGAATGACCTGGAAGCAATGAAAGATGGAGAAGCTCAACATGTCACCTCCCACAAGGAGGAGCATCTAACACGCATCACGGCAGACGTGTCTGATAGAGTGAACATACATGATGCTCTTTCAGCATGCATTGACATATTTGACAATGATAAGCTTCCAGTCTCTGGTCTTGTTGATATATTTTCTGGGCGAGTTGTTGATGATCGAACAGTTAATGGTTATTGTTGCCTCAAAATCGGAACTGCCCAGTGGTTAGAATATGAGAGCCAATGGCCATCAGGCTTCTACAACAAATTGAAAAGAAATGTCTAGACAATAGCAGCTGCAATGACACGTACTACTAAGGTTGGCCAAAGTCACATCATTGTTGATACTGAATTTATCTATGCACTCATCATTTCATTAATGGTATCAACAACAGAGACCATTTCCATAGAGAGACTATTCTCTTATGAATTAGGCTCCACACCCAACTTCCCTCTGTAAGGAGAATGGTGAAATGAGGACAAGTAGCAAGTCTGTCCTCAAGAATAAACTGCAGATGGTATGTGGAATACGACACTGTCAACATCCAATGGTTGTAATCTTAGATGGCTGTGCTTTGTTATGAACAATTCCTTGGCCAGTCTTACCTGCAAAGCTTTCAACGTTTATCAGCACTGCAGTGTCCAGAATCATGCGATATACTGAGACAGTATCAGTCCTTCATGTGGTGTTTGACAGATACAATAAGCTGAGTACAAAGTCATGCTGTCGAACCTCACGACAGAAAGGATTGAGTCGCGTGTTCAAGCTGACAGAAGAATCACCTTTACCCAAACAGGCCATCGTGTTGAATGTAAGTGTTAACAAAGAACAGATCATCCATATGATTGTAAAAAAGTTGTGCTACATCCAGGTCCCACAAGGAAAATGCATCATCGTGACTGGCCCCGATTCACATCCAATAGAAGTTGAGGTTGGTCCCCAGCAGACAACAATAACACATCACCTGCATGCCCGAACCAACGGCTTGCCAACTACGGTTGAGGTAACAATGGAGTCATGTTCTGGAAGGCACATTGTCATCAGTATCAATGAGGTAGTCAATAATCGTGATGCAGTCATCCTAACCTTCTGGAGCTCATGCCCTAACTGGATGTGATGCAGTCTCGTCATTTGCTTGTATTGGCAAGGCAACTGTTTTCAAAACACTTGAAAAGTTCACTGGTTTGCTTCTTCTAGGTGATGTTGCAGCATCACCAGATGACATCACTAGCTCTTGTTTGAATTTGTTGCCATGTTATATGGGTAGGAGCCAGAGACATCACTTGGCCACATGCATGCTAATATTTTCAAGAGAAAACTTGCTGGTAAACAACATGTACCACCAAAGTTGAGCAATCTTCCACCTACTCAACTGCATTAAAGCTACATTCTGAGCGAGCCCATTTCCAAACAGCTTTGTGGAAATCAGCAGGCATGGTTTCGCTGCCCAACTTGGACCCTCTGCAGTATGGCTGGGAAATGAATAGACAAGAATTGCAACCAAAGTATGCTTTGCCTGGAGAGTTAGCTGCACCAGATGAAGTGCTTAATCTCGTCAACTGTGGCTGCAAAAGTGGCTGCAAAACGACACACTGTCCATGCACAAAAACTATACTTCCATGCTCAGACGTCTGCAAAGGCAGGAGCCATGCAAGCTGTCAAAACCCATTCAAACTGAACATGGACAACAGTGATGACAGTGACGATGAGTCTGAATAAATACTGTGTGAATATATTATTATAAACACTATATTTTGTCAAAATTAATTTCTTGAATTGATTTCTAGAACTGACCACTCATTGCCAGTCATATGATATCATTATAATATAATGTCTTTGTGTACTTTTTTCATGTATGGATACTTCATTATTGCCATATATATTGTCTGATTGTTTTGTCAACAAAAATATAAAATATAACATAATTTACACCTTTAATAACCATTTAGAGTCATTTTCAGCGTTTAATAGGATTCCTGTCAATAATTTTGGATTTTTGCGTTTTTACAAAAACACTCAAAGTTTTACATCTGGCATTCATCATATTTGAATTCAGCACAAAAAAAAAAAAAAAAAAAAAGACTAGAAAAAGTCATGTAAACTACTATATGTTAAAACACAAAGTCTAACGATTTCTAGCCTGGACTACTAGTCACTTTACATGCTTCTTGCTCTCAATATACTCAGTTCTTATTTCGGCTGAAACCCCTGTCCTGTAACCACTTTAGCCACTTCTTTTTTTTCCTCCACTGCTCTCTTAACCTCATCATCCCACCATGACGTACCTTTCTTCTTTGTTGTTAGTCTTGCCACACCACACTCTGCTTTAGCATTTCTAACCAGTGGCGTACCCAGGAAGTTGAAAAGGCGGGGGAGGGGGGCTATTTTCTTTCTTTTTAAATGTGCAGCCCATGACTTTGGCGAGCGCAGCGAGCACGTACAGCTGGGGGGTTCGGGGGGCGCTGTAAGCCCCACCCTCCCGAGAAAATTTTGCATTTTGGCCAATTTTATGATCATTTAGAGACCATATCGAATGGGTATACGACGTAAATATAGCATAATCTAAAGTCATTTTTAAGTACTCTGTGCCACTGAGTTATGATTCAGTCTCTCCAATAACTTTATACTACTAAAATCCAAACGCACTCATTTTGATCAAAGAACTTTACAACTGTAATAAAGTAATAGCAATAACATTAAAAATTATTATTATTTAATCACCGTATTAGTCTCAATTACCAACAGTTAAAGACAAGACATATCCAACATAATTTTCTTGATAATAATTCAGTTGAAACAGATGAAACTGATGAGCAGTTCTCAGAGCAACTAGTGGATAAAATCAGAATGCTGTAATTTTTAAGATACCACTGAGTATAATACATAAGCAGTTTATTCAGATATGCATTATTTAAGCTGGATTTTAAAAATGTTTTTGTTGTCAGCATATGGGGGAATTTAAGTAATCTGAAAAGTATTAATGTTCATATATATATATATATATATATATATATATATATATATATATATATATATATATATATATATACACAGTACATCCCCACAGTATGTGAGTTCGGAGTACCCGATCCCCCTTGTATGCAAGGACCTATATATATATATATATATATATATATATATATATATATATATATATATAAATATATATATATATATATAGATATATATAGATTTCGTGTATTTTTTATTAGTACGCGAATTAAACTCCCTGTAAGCGAGACGGGCAGCAAAGAGTGCCTCAAATCTGGAGTTACCCCGAGTACAAGACATTGCCCCCCCAAGAAGCTATAACGGATAAAGGTGAGCAGCCATATTCATGTTGGTTTAGGTAAGCCATATAATTGTTGATTATTTTACCTAGTAAAGCCATAATCTTGTTGGTTTACTTTATCTTAGATAATATGTTTTAGATAGTTTTCCTGTATAGTACAATACATAGGTCTGAAAGGCGTCTGAAGGGTTGCCCATGAAGGGGGGTGCCGCCCATATGTATTTTTCCCTAAGTTTATGTATTCATCGTACGTGAAACCCTAGTATGCGACGTCCTCTGCCTCCCATATAGGCACGTACTAGGGGGATGTACTTTCTCTCTCTCTCTCTCTCTCTCTCTCTCTCTCTCTCTCTCTCTCTCTCTATATATATATATATATATATATATATATATATATATATATATATATATATATATATTATTTATTTATTTATTTATATTGCAAAGTAGGTGCATGGCCTCATGCCCCTCCCCCCTCGGTAAGCCACTGTTTCTAACTAAGCAATCCTTATATGCATTCCACAGCTGTCCAGATACATTTCATTCCAATTCAGTGATTCTAACTCCTCCCCTACTTTGGTCCTGTAATCATCTGCCATTTCTTTTATCCTCAGCTTATGTTATTATTATTATTATTATTATTATTATTATTATTGTTATTTTTACTGTTTTTATTATTTATTTTGACTTCACCTCATCCTTAAGCTGAAAATAACTATCAGATGCTAATGATGATGTTAATACTCATAGTATCTTCTTAAGAAACCAGGGTTCAGTGTCCTCATAGGATTAATACTGTAGAAACTATAACAGCCTACATGAAGTCCGTTTTCGAACTGGAACTCCTTCTCCAAGGGAGGGAGGATAGCACCAGGAATCAAACCTTCCCCAAGCAGACGAAGTACGATGAAGAAAGTGGTGTCGGCAGTAAGAGTGATGAAGATGGATTTAGTATGCTATATTGATTGTGTTGGAGACCGTATATAACAGTTGTATGTAAAGAATAAAAAAGTGTTGACATGTGCAGGCACATAAAAGGACATACAAACACCATCCACTTCATATACACTGTAGCTACGTCTTTTCATGTGTGTTTTAACCGAGATATGAGGCAGGTGCTGACCACGAGACAGACTCGCTTCGCTTGAGCCACTTCAGCTTCAGAAATAGTGGTAGTATAGTACAGATAGGCCTAGTTAGCAAATCGTGTTCTTATTGTAACACATAAAACTCACTCTCTTCAACATTGTTGCGTCCACCACTAATTTTCATCTCTTATCTACTGGCTCCAACCGTGCACAGACTGCATTTTCCTTTATCACATCACCCTTATTCGAAGGTGGTAGGAGGGGACGACCATCATTCACTCACATGTTGTAGCCTACGCTTTCCATTATGCCTATCATTTTCGTTTTTGTCTGTACTCATCTCTTCCAGTTTCTCAGATCATTCCAATCACCATTTATTAATCTTCTTTCCACTTCAAGTGGCTCAACACTCACTGACAAAGATGGGTTCCTGTAACTTAGTAAACCATTTGTAATGCTGGGTGGAAAACATATAGCCAAATAACGAGGTAACGTGGGGCCTGCTAAAGTGCCCCTGATAAATGGGTGAAGACAAACGCGGAGTCTGCCCTGGAATTAAACTTTCACACTAACCACTGTTCCCCGCTGTAGCGAAGAGCTGTCAGTTGCATGGGAACATCGGTTCCTGCACAGGACGACCCTTCATGTGCGGTTGCTTGCTTCCTGGTTATGGGTTTGCTTGCTTAGACAGACTAGGGTAACACGACAACAACGCTTCTTCCATTATTTCTTTCCAAAATACATATTCATTTATTTTTTACCCTAGATAGGTAATGTGGGGTCTCAGAAACCCCAGTCCCCGAAATTTGATTTTTAAAAATATGAGCATAAGGTCTACAGATCTGTCCGTCTCATTACCTTCCTGCCTAGTGATGCTCTTCATGGGGATGATGGGGTCATGGCTGTATCTGGCTCTGATTTTGCTCTATAGAGCCATTGGGGTTTGTTAGACCCCAGATTACCTATAGCCTAATGTAACCTCAGTTGAGCCCTCTTGTGATTTTTTTTTTTTTTTTTCAGTTTGCTGTCTTTCTCCTTTTGTATACAAAAGGTCCCAACATCGGTCTACTGCAGGCCACCCAAGGAATCATGATATTACTTTTCAATTTTGCAAGATTTAGTTTCAAAATTTGCATACCTAAAATTTAATCATTTTTGTATAAACTAAAAAAATATATATATATTTTCAATTTTTTTTCTGGCCCTATTTAAAGATAAGGGGTTGAATTATTTGTGTATTGAAGCATTTTGAAATATCTCAAACTGAAGTTTTTTTTTTTTTTCCATGGGGTCCGTCAGACCCCACGTTACCTAATATGTAACAAAAAAAAAAAAAAAAAAATTATCTAGGGTGTTTACTTTTTCTCGTCAGTTTTTGAACGCTGTCTATTCTTAAACTTCTCATGACAAGAAAAACCTTTGTATTGTGTTAAGCCTCACGACAGATGATTTGATCTGGGTTAGTGTGCGCTATAAAAAGGATGAGAGGTAATACCGTCACCATTAACAAACATACGATCAGGAAAGGAAGGTTATTCTCCTTCTAGCTGAGATCAGATGATTTTGTACAGCTGAGAGTCAGACGAGGATCCAGAGAGAGAGAAAAATCCAGCACAAATGTTCTTCCTTTTCTTCTCTCTCAGTCTTTCTCTTCTCTGTATTCCTGATCACTCTTGACATTTTCTTCTTATTCTTTGGTAAATTCATATTCATTTTAGGTGTCTCAGTACCCACAGAATCTCTCTCTCTCTCTAACACACACACACACACACACACACACACACACACACAGGGAGGAGGCGAAGTCTGACAGAAGGCCGGCCTAGTCCAGACCTTGTTGTTTTTTACTCTTTAGCTGCGAAATACTTACTTTGTTCTTCATCTCGGTCAACGTCAGACAGTTCTACTGTGCTCAACAGAATCAAAACTCTCGTGCTTACAGTTTTGTCAGAGAATAAAGAATCGTATCATATTCCATCTTACTATGAAGAATTTTATTCATCTCATATGAACTCAGGACATCAATGGAATTAACCAGGCTCAGAGCTCCTAGTACTTTGGCGGGGTATCACCCTCACTAATGTTTGTTTCTCACACTGATAAGTTATCAGTGACGAGTCGCTCAGGTGTTTTTTAGAGAAATACACAAAGGAACACATACCCAGCGAGTCAACATTACGGGAAAGCTATGTGGACACCAACTTTAACAGTGTTATAGAGTCTATTAGAGACAATGTTGCAAACAACGAAGTGTGGATTTCAATTGACGAGACAACCGATGCTGTTGGTCGATATATTGGTAATATGGTCATAGGTACACTGGAACCAAGTGAACATTCGAAGGAGTATTTATTAACATCAGAAGTACTGGAGAAGACAAATGGATCAACTATCGCTCAATTGTTTACCAATTCCCTTGGTATACTTTGGCCCGAAGGTGTTAAGCACGAAAATGTTCTTTTGTTTGTCACCGATGCAGCTCCGTACATGAAAAAAGCTGGTCGTGCTCTGAAAGTTATATTTCCGAATATGTTGCATGTGACCTGCCTAGCTCATGGACTCCATAGAGTGGCCGAACACATACGTAGCCTGTACCCCACTGTTGATCGCTTAGTTTCTAATGTAAAGAAAATATTTCTCAAAGCTCCTTCACGTGTGCAGTTGTTCAAGGAAATGGCATCCGAGATTCCTTTACCTCCTCAGCCTGTTTTGACTAGGTGGGGTACATGGCTTTCTGCTGTTCTCTACTATGCTGAACATTATGAAAAGATACAAGAAATTCTCGAGTCATTACAAGATGAAGACTCAGCAGCAGTGAGGATTGTAAGCAAAATCATGAGGAAAAGCTCACTCCCGTGCAGTCTTGTGTATATTGCTTCCAATTTCGCAAACTTGCCACAGGCTATCACGACCCTTGAGAAACGTGGCGAATCATTAGTGAATAACCTGCATGTCTTCAAGAAAGTAACTGACTGTATTAGTAAAGCTCCAGGCGACATAGGAAAAGATGTAAAAGCTAAATGTGATTCAGTGCTTTTGGGGAACAAAGATTTGGAGCACCTGAAAAACATAGCTAAGGTTGTGGAAGGTACTAGCGAAACACACTGTATCACGATGAAATTAAAGGATGTTATGTGTTTCAGGTATGCACCAGTAACTTCAGTTGAGGTAGAAAGAACATTTTCACAACTGAAGTATGTACTCTCTGATAGATTGCATAATTTAGCTCCTGCTAATTTGAAGAAAATGCTTGTAATTATGTGCAACCAAGGAAGGGTGTAGAAAGTGTTACTTTGGTAATTTTAATCCTTTATTGATTGATTTTTAGAATTTTAACCGCTGTTTCATACAGAAAATAAATGCCTATTTTTAGTGCCTTTTTTGCCATTTTATTTTGCCTTTTTGCCTGCCTATTTCAGTGTTTTTTAGTGCCTAAACTTCCGGTCTCTACTGATAACATATGAAAGGCCATGCACACTCGTCTACATTTGCATAAAAACTTACATGATCGACGAATAGAGCAAGTGTAAGGCAAGACATGTCAAAAGCTGCTGCTAAGCTGTTTCCTTTACATCTAATTATGCATTGCAAGAAAAGACAAAACCGCTTCATCTATTTCTTTTCAAGATCAAAGTATTGAGTGGCTTCATGAATGATGTACTTACTGGGATTTTGGCACATGATCAGCTCAGAGCACCTCATGGTACATGAAGAATACATGGAGAAGCTAGTACAAAGTCAGCACACAAGAAGAAGCTGGGAGATGCGATGTACATGGGATTTACTCTGAGCACCTGAGAGTATATCACGTTCCGCATGTAGGACAATGGCACCAGCACTTTGACGGCATCTGGTGATCCAACCCTTGAGATGGAAACATAACTGACCGTGGCTAAAAACTGGTGTTGGCAAATACACACCGATGCATGTCTTGGTCTGTCTTTGTGCCTTGTTGATGGTGATACCAAAGGCGACTTTGATAGGAAAATGAAATAATCTTACTCAGAAACCGTCACCTTTCTCAGCTTGGGCAACTGTCGACACTCTTGGGAGAAATAGTTTCCCCCTTCTATCTGTCCCGCTTGCCGCCAGCAGCTCCAGCACGTTGTTGTGCATTGTAAGAACTGTGCACGTGGTGCCATTGACAATCCTGGGTGGCCTTATGTTCCGTATTATCTTAACTGGCACACCAATTGTCAAGTTGATTTCGTTCTGTGGCACGCCAGAGAGTTTTGTTCTATTTAGAAATTGTGGGGAGAACAGCACTGTGTCAGGGTCGGCCATCGTGTCGTCGCTTGTTTAAGTACGCATCTCTCCGACCACTTTGGCTATCACTACGTCGTTGATCGCCTTGACGCCATTGTTTAGTGCAGTGTGTAAGGCTCTTTGGCACAGCCAGTCGATGTACAAATGCTCGTTAATGTCGGGGAAGATATTATCGATCAGCTGATTCAGTGTTGCGGAGGAGCTCTCCAGTACAGACAACAGAAGAATGTTGTCAGTGAAGAGGTCCAACGGCTGTGGACACTGAGTTTCATCAGAATTGAACAACCAGTTTCAGAGTTTTTTGACACACACACACACACACACACACACACACACACACACACACACACTTTGTCGTCGGCGCTGTTAACTAAGCGAATTTGAAATTAGTGAATTACCTCAACAGAAACTCACCAATCATAATAAAAAGCTTCAGAGCACCGAAATCGATAATTGCAAGAGAATTGTCTACCCTTCTGTTTAATCTCTAAAGGCTAGTTTGAAGCAGGCATGCTAACTTAACGAGTATCGATCGCTCAGTGTAATCTGATGGGGACCTAAAACAGCCTGAAACTGGCCCCCTAGTGAAACCCCGCTGATGAGATTTCGTTTTGGCATCTATTGGGAACCCAATGGCTGTGGACGCCGAATTTCATAGGATTTCAATGATCAGTTCCTGAGTTTTTTTTACACACACATTCACCTTACTCAAATAGCATATTTGATTCGGGCACACTGTACCCTTACCCAAACCACATTGTTATTACCATACTACCTCCTCGGAAAGCCATTTTACTTCATATTTAGAACACTGCCACATTTTTCCCGTACAACACAACAGGTAGATATGTTTTAATAGTACATTTTCTTTCCTCGCCTTCCCTCAGTGATGCCTTCCCTCTACTTCCTAAGCACTGATGCGTATTCCTGTTACTCGTAATATCCAGTACTACCAGGTCCATTCCACTATTATCTCTCCTGCCCACAATACTTCTCCACATATTCACAAACCAACCATAGCTGAGACCTTTCCTGTCCTGGTACTTTACTTCTGATCAACCTCCTTCTCTGCTCATATACATTCTCCCCTGACTTCCCTGTGCACATCACAATCACAGTTACCAGACACATGAAGTCTGGCTGCCACTTCATATTCACCTGTCTCACACCTGTGCTTTGAGAGGTGAGTAATGCAGAACTTTCCCTGACTGTAAACATGAAAGCATTAATTTTTCCCCCACTTGTAGCCAGAGTCGCGGCCAGTGGGAGACCAGGCGATCGAACACCCCGCACCCACCGCCCCTCCCCTAACCCCAGTGTAAGTGTTGTTGGACAGATGTGGAACGGCCAAAGCTGGTGAGGTTCCAATGTGCCGTGATTGTTTTCATCGACAATCAGAACCAGTAGGGGTAAGCACATAAAGGTATTTAACCTGCCCCATACCCACTAATTTATTACAAAACCTATTCCCCAAACCCGACAAATTTTCAACTTTTTTTTTGGGGGGGGGGCTCAAACCTCCGCTTTTGGTGAGAAACAATGGAAAATCACCAAGAAAGTGCTCACCTGAGGTTAGAAATGGTCAAGACAGGTGTCACTCTGAACACCTGATAGTGTCTTCTCTGTAACTCTGCTGCTACTGTCGCATTTTCTATGGTAGGGGTAACTTTTGGAAACCACTCAAAATACGTAGATATTTATTAATTTGGTACAAATTTACATGTAGTACAAGAACATATTTGTTTTCATACAAAAATATAGGCGATATAAGCGTTGTTTCATTCACAAACACATGAAAATTGCAGGATTCTTGCACAATTGACTCACTGTAACTGTTGTTTCAGCTTACATTCTGTTTTTAAACTCACATTACACTTTTCCACAAAAGTTATAGCAGTTTCAACCTTATATAACTTATCACATATTTACAGGCCTTACTATTACAGTGAGCATCATATTGTCGCGTATTTACAGGCCTTACTATTACAGTGAGCATCATATTGTCGCGTATTTACAGGCCTTACTATTACAGTGAGCATCATATTGTCGCGTATTTACAGGCCTTACTATTACAGTGAGCCCAGTATCATCTCAAGCACACAGTATCAGTAATATACTAAAATGTACTAAGGTGTGGTAGAGGAAGGTGTCCCGTGTATACGTACCAAAAATCACCCACGAAAAATGTGCAAACGACGGACCTTGCAATAGCAAAACGTGCATCGTAAGTCGTCAGCACTGAGCGTGAAAAAAAATTGCGACATGCATCGTACGTCGTGGGTACGGGGTGGGTTAAAGTGCATATTCTTAGAGACTATAATGTTGCAAAATGTCGCTGCTGACGTAAAATAAGTGACACCTAAGTAAGGTATACAGTCTTTCATGCTTCGTTATGGGATAGCATCTGTGCGTGGCGGAAGTCTGGTATATGGTACACGTGACAACCTTGACATGCTCTTGTGTTTGTTGGTGTTAATAAGATGAATGAAATGGGTTACCGATTATTATTTGAAATACCCAGTAACTGTAATTCATTCCTTTCACAAGGTGTAATCACCCCAGGTTTTTCAAGTATGGTGCTGTTGTTGCTTTTGCGGTTGTTTTGATGGCCCCAGGCTCATATGATTATGTTCCTGTTAGACTGCAGGTTGAAAGTTGTTTTTTTCTTGCGTTCGATTACCCTGCTTTCGAGGGGACAGGGAAAGAGATGAAGAACAATATACAGTATAACAAGACCAATGGTATCACTGCGTGAAGCCCCTCTCCAGCAACGAAATATACTGTAGTGCACTGCACATACTGTATACAAGTAGTTATAAGTTACTGGGAAACGTTAACAATGGCAGTTTACAGTGTACTCGACTCACTACCATTATCAGCCTCCACCTTTGTATGATAATATGACCATTAGATTCATAAAGCTCTTCACTCTGATTTATTTTTAGATTACCACCTCATTTGTTATCGAAAAAATCTGGTCAACTTTTGTAGTGAGGAAGGAAACTACGGCAATATCAAATCCCTCCAGTGGGAATAGTCTCTCCTAAGCTTAATTAATTCGTCCTGGCAGAAAAAAAAAAGTCAAAACGTGTCATCGGATGAAGAGGTTAAGATGCAGAGGGTGTGAGGAACCTGTCATTACTAAATCGAGACTGACTGTCATTTAACCTAGTCAATCAGATTCAGTAGGTTTTACCTCATTCTTGTCATCGCCAGACGAATTTATTCACATTAAGTCATAGTTTGAGAAATGGCGGTGTTAGATATTGCCTTAGTTAGTTCCTTAAGTACAACACTTGAATGAAATCTTTCAGTAATATCTTCTCGTGGTGACTTTATTAAAATCAAAGATACGTCATCGAAGTGCAGGGGTCAGGTAAATGTGAGTCCATGAGAAGTTGATTGTCTGCATGAGGCTGCAGTTAACAACTACGTAAGGGGCAGTGAGGAGAAAGAGTAGTCTCTTTACTCCAAGGACATATATTTGCCCTTATTCTTATAGAAGACGTCTTATAATGAAAGGGATAAGCAAGGATGTAAGCAACCCCTCCTTTGTGATATCTTCCCAGAACCGAATAAAAAAAAACAAATCTGGAGAGATGCCAACAATAAACGATATAATACGTCATCGGATAAAAGGGGGTTAAATTATCAACCCTCTGAAAGTGTTGACTTATAATCCACGATGACACTGCTTCATATTTTTGATGATTACGATGTTGGGACACAAACCTACTACGATACACCTGATCACTCTTATCACATCACATAATCGCTGTTGACTTCAAAAGCAATAGTAGTATTGGGACGCATTAATAAGTGGCACATAATAGAAATGACGGTGAGATTATTGTCTTAGGATCTAAGGGAGTGTTCTTTTACAATTTAGTTTGGAAATCACCTCAGTACGTTCTTGTATATTTATTGAACCAAACTGTGCTGATATTTCAGCGATAAGAATACCACGGAAGAGAATGTATATGTGTAATGTGCTAAATAAATCGCTTAGGAAAACGTGTTACGAAGTCTCCTTTTCCACATTATGTGTGTCGAGTACAAAGGCATGTGTGAACCAGGAGCCTGTGTTCTTAATTGTTCTTGAGCCTAAGTTGTGCATAAGGTTGTATGTTTGTACTTTGGTCTTCACTCGTGCAGCTACAAAACTACAGTGAATATTTAACTGGAATAAAGACAAGCTTATCCCAGGTGATTAGGATCCTTTATGAATAATGGTGTATATTTTCCTGACGGAGGTGATGTACTTCGATCATTTCAGTATTAGAGTTGTCGCTTCATGAAATGCAATGAATCTTGGTTATGAGGCTGGAGAGAATCCTCACAGGTACACGACTAATCGGCCCTACATTCTTACTACACATGGCCAACAACTGACTTGGAAGGGGTTAGGGAGCTTCCTCGTGTTATTACATACGTTCTATAGTACGAGTAACTGAGGGACAGAGTGGAAAAATATGACTAACGAGTCCTGAGATAGTAACTGTTGACACACTGGTGCTGCAAGTTACTCCATCTGCCCAGGAGTAGCTTAGTACAACACCAGCCATAGGCAAGCCAAGCACATCCCACTAGGTAGCCACACTGGAGATGGAGGCCTTCAAGCAGTGGCATTGATACTGTATATCCGGTTTACTTCACTGCGCGGTTATGCAAATGTCCCTTGGCTCCTCTTCTTTCCTCCTTAACCCCTTAACTGCTGGGCATCATTTTTGTGATTCTGTGTTATTTTCAGTTCTCCCGGGCTTACAAGTGGTGGTTTGTATCATCTATCAGTACTGCCAATGTCCAACACTAGCCAGCACTCCTAATCTCATCTTTACTCCCATCCATTGTTGACAATTTAGCCATTTTTCCCTGTTCTTGACTCCCCTCCCTACCTTCCCTTCATTACCCTCTCCTCTCACCTGCCCGGCCGCGCTGTGCTAAACAAATCTTCCCTGGAATTTTCCACTGATTTCATCCACTGAAATAAGTCCCATGCCCTGTTCTTCTACAAAATAATCTATCTATCTATCTATAGATTATTTTGTATACAAATACAAAATAATATATACAAAAAAGAAATAAGGTAAGTGACAGTGCCATACACCTGGAATTGGCTAATTATCACCAGACAACACCTCACGTGCACTCGTTCACTAATTTCCCCCGGTAATTTCCCCTTGAAATGTGCCGAATAATCTATTCTCATAATAAAAATGTATATATGAAAGGAAGCGAGAAGCTTAATTGATATTTATATTCACCTGGAACTACCTATTTTTTTATGTATTGTCGAGATTTCCTACCAGTCATTTCATAGCATGTAAAATAGCAGCTGTCACCCTATTGACATTGTCAACCCTTGCCTGCCCATATACGCCGCGGGAATCAGTTCCTTGTCGTCCTCTGAGGTGAAACCATGTCGCACTCGCGTCCTGCCATTTCCGCCGCTTGTGCGCCCATTGCAAAGGGCCCTGTGACCTCTACCCCTAGAAAAACTCGTGTGGGAAGCTCCCCCAGCCCCACTTCACTAATTTCTTCCTCATCTTCAGCGGAATTTTCTCGAGTGTTCGTTGTCGGAGTCTCCACCAGCACATACAGTGAAGGCAGGTCGTAGGGGACGAGGCAAATCCCTGACTCATAAAAGTCGAATAGCAACTAGAGTAAGGGCTGCTAGTGCTACACAGCAACCTAGGGTCAGTAAGAGTGACCTTGAAACAGCCCAGTCTGCCTCACAGCCACCATCCACCCTCACCCACCCTACACCGCCACAACAGGGAATCCTGTACGCCTTCGTGTGGATGGAAGGCTCCGATTTCGTCCCTGAACATCTTCATTTCGACGAAAGTTCCTCAGGGATACAGCCTACCTTCACTTTTGACGAGGATGCTGAGTGTGTGGACTTCCTTTTGGCCTTCCTCGATGATGAAGTCATGCAGCACATATGTGATGAGACAAACATGTATGAATCACAACGTGATCCAAGTGGTGCAGGTGCAGCGAAGATGCAACAGTGGACCGTGCTGGGAGAGCAGGAGCTGTATGTGTTCTTCGCCCTCATGCTTCTCATGCCACACTCAAAGAAGCATGAGTTGGAAGAATACTGGTCAATTGACCCCTTACTACCTTCACCCACCTTCAATAAGTACATAGCCAGAGATCGCTTCCGGAACATCATGGGAAACCTGCACTTCGCCAACAATGATGTACCTTCCTAAACCGACCCACTCTGGAAGATCCGGGAGATTCTGAGCAGAATGAAAGATAAGTTTATGTCATTCTTTCACCCCTTTTAGAAGTCTGTCATAGACGAATCCTTGGTTTTGTTCAGAGGACGTCTTAGATTTGTACAGTACATTCCAAGCAAATGCCATCGCTTTGGAATCAAATTCTTTGCACTGTGCGACAGTTAGATGGGGTATATCCTTGACTTCATCATCTATTCAGCCAGCACCGTCGATCTGGACAAAACACCCCCCCTTGGCTTCTCAGGCTGTGTAGTGAAAGTGTTGCTTGAAAGGTATTTTGGTGGGAATCATGTGCTGTATACTGACAACTATTATACAGCACCGAAACTTGCTTAATATCTTTCAGAGCACGGCATCGGTTCCTGTGGCGCTGTGAAGAGCAATCGTGCCCACTTCCCCAAATTCCCAGAGAGAAGAATCTTGCAGCGAGGAGACGTGCACCTATGCAAGTCTGAGAAGATGCTGGCAATACGGTGGCATGACAAGAGGGTCGTACACATGCTCACCACCGTACACAAGGGGGAAATGAAAGACAATGGGAAGGTCGACCATATGACAGGCGAACCTGTGAGGAAACCTGATGCTGTCATAGACTATAATATCAACATGTGGCTGGTGGACAAGTCCGACATGATGATTGGAGAGATCGACTGCCTCAGGAAGAATACTAGGTGGTACAGGAAAGTTTTTCTGCATCTCATTGACATGACGATGCTGAACGCCTTCATCCTGTACAAGATGAAGGTAAACCCACCCAAGTCCTTCTCCCTGAGGTTGTTCGCCAGGACTTGTGTTCAGCAGCTGCTTGAGAGATATGGTAGGGTGACAGCAGCAGCTCCAAGGCGCCATGCTGTAAGACTTCCCGACAGACTTGAGCAGAGGGCGTACATGGATCGGCACAAACTGGTGCAAATGCCTACCACAACCAAGAGGAAGGCTGCAATATGCAGGTGCCAGGTGTGTGGACATACCACCTAATGCACACCTGAGCACAAACGCACCTCTTGGCAGTGCGCTAAGTGCCAGGTTCCCCTCTGCATTACCTGCTTTTTTGATTACCATAGCCTGCAGCAGTTCTAAAAGTGCAAGTGGAAAATGTTAATAATGTGAAGAAATTGTGTAAATAATGTGTAAATAGCAAGTGAAAGCAATGGATGTAAATATGATGGAACAGTGTAATATAGTTTTATAAGTTACTGTAAGTGACAGTGCATAACATAGTGTAAGTAAAATAGAATTGTAAATATTGAAAATACAATAGAAAATGTAAATAGAAATGTAAATAATTAATAATATAAGAATATAAGTACAAATACGTGAAGTTATGACAGTGAAAGTGAAACCTTGGCTCTCTACGTATTTTACTGAAAGAGAAATTGAATGCCTACAGTGACAATAAACTACTATTACTGAAGGAAAATTATGAATAAAGACTGCAGATATATATAAGTGTTATATAGTAATAGGAATATAAAATGTGAGTGTTTTTATGAATAATAAATGACAGAATACCAGCGGGGAACGAGCACAAGTGGGAAGCTTGTACACACTCGTAATTTTCATTGCTTTCACAGTGTTTCTTTCTTTTTTGGAGCATGGATTCCAAACTATTTGAAAATTATAGAATAGTGTTTCTAGTGATAATATCAGTCTGTGGTAATCATATTACGGGGTGTCCGGAAGTGTAAAGTGGAGACTTCGTTATCCAACTTCAGAGGTCTCCACAAGTCCTACGGTACTCGACGAAGGCTCAACAAACATCCCAGGAGAAATCTGAAGGCATGTGCCATAAGCATATTTAATTATAATATTCTAGGACTAACAACTGATTTTTGGCAAATATTTTTAGGAAGTCTGTTGGAGAGCGAATATCCTAGTGGGATACGCAAGTTGCGCCAAAACAACTCCGCAGTTTAGGGGTTAAAAAAGATGTCCCTCGGCCCCCTCTCTTTCCTCCAAAAAAAAAAGGATGTCCCTCGGCTCCCTTTCTTTCCTCCTTAAAAAAGATGTCCCTCGGCTCCCTCTCTTTCTTCCTTAAAAAAAATGTCTCTGGGCTCCCTCTCTTTCCTCCTTGAAAAAGACGTCCCTGGGCTCCCTCTCTTTCCTCCTTGAAAAAGACGTCCCTGGGCTCCCTCTCTTTCCTCCTTAAAAAAGATGTCCCTGGGCTACCTCTCTTTCCTCCTGAAAAAGGAAGATGGTGGACTGCACAAGGAAGGCAACTTCAGCCTGCAGTATACCAGGTTTATGTTCAGATGAGTCTGGGATTGCAACTACTGATACACTGCACTTATCTATCTACTTACTGCCACTCATCTCTTTCCAGAATTCATTCGCATGATTGACAAGTAAGGCACTCAATAAACATTTCCCCACATTACTATACAAAATCGGCACAATAAAAATGAAGGTCCCTACTGTAGTTGTACATGCGAATAGCTTACCTTAAAGAAACCTTGGTCAAGGGTCGTGTTGCCAACCTAGAGCTGAACCTGGGACCTTTCGGTTGCAAACCGAATTCGCTTCCGATTCCACTACCGCCACCTCCAGGATTCATTCACTACTCATCAGCAGCAGCTCACTCCTGTCTAAGCAGCCCTTTCTCATGCACATTACCTTAATGTCAGGACACTAAAATATCATAACACACTACAGTACATAATAGGTAGTAACCTATATATGTAACATAGAGGTTAGAAGAAAGTCATGCCTAAGCGAGAGGGCTGGAGGAAATAACGTTGGCACATTCTTAGTTAGGAATTTCACACACAGCACGATGACGCCTGATGGGAAACTCCCCAAGCTTGGAAAGTTCCCTTACGTTTGACACAACCAGTCATAATACAGGGGAAATGGGAGAGACATGGCAGAAGGGGTTAGGAGAGAGAGAGAGAGAGAGAGAGAGAGAGAGAGAGAGAGAGAGAGAGAGAGAGGCATAGTAAGGAGAGTGCAGGGTTAGCCAGCATAAAACCGGTCTCACCTCAGTACTGCTACTATGAGATACTTCCATTTGATAAAATAAACTCATTTCAGTACTGCTCTTGTGAGATTCACCCTTTGAAGAAACAAACTAAATAAGTCGTCGCTGAGCTATTGCAATGGTGTGTTGATCTGTAGGGATTTTGAGAAGGACAGTATGTTCGTTGTACTTGTCGTAGGTGGCAGGAGAAAGATAAAGATAAATCTGGGGTTTGATTGCAGTTAATTTCTTCAAACAGAGGATCTCACGAAAGCAGTACTGAGATGAGTTTATTTCTTCGAATGGGAGTATCTCACAACAGCAGTACTGAGGTGAGGGCGGTTTTATGCTGGCTAACCCCACATACTCCTTCCTGCCTCTCCTCATTATGCCCACCCCCCCTCTCTCTCTCTCTCTCTCTCTCTCTCTCTCTCCTAACCCCTTTTGCCCTGTCTCTCCCATTTCCCCTGTATATGACTGGTTGTGTTACATGTAAGGGCACGGGTTTGTGGAACTTTCCAAGCCTGGGGAGTTTCCCATCAGGTGTCTTTGTGCTGTGTGTGAAATTCCTAACAGAGAATGTGCATTCCCTCTACCGCTTCACTTAGGAACGACTTTCTTCTAACCTCTGTATTATATATATACGTTACTAGCTATTATGTAGTGTGTTATGATATTTTAGTGTCCTGACATCACTCGGTCACGCCCAGCTGTCGTACCTATGACAGCATGTAGTAACAAATTACATATTCTAACCTACTAATACATGGTATTCATCACAATATTGTAGAGACACAGTAGTATTGTGGAAACCTAACACATTGTAGTAATACACTGTATGTATAATATCTGCAGTGGAGTAAATACATGGTAGTAAAACTGAATATAGAATATTATATAACATATTGTAGTAATACAGAGGCAATAATGTGTATGTACAACACATATATGCATATATTTATGCAGTGGTAATATTGTTAGGTTATTACATTACACAGGGTGTTATGCCTAAAGTAATGCCTAACCTCTAACAGACGGGCACCGTTATGTAACGTCCGTGCGTGAGGAGGCGTGTGACGTTACTTAACGTCCTGCCATTTTCGGTCCTAATTTATTGGTGAAATTGGTGATGAGGCATCCTTGTCACCTATTGTCCTTCCCTCTACTCTCCCGAGCCTTGAAACAAGTCTATCTATCTATCTATAGCCCGACGCCCTAATCCCGCAAAGGGTGGCCACAGACAAAACGCCTCCAAGTCACTCTGTCACCCACCATTTGACTACCCTCCCCCCAACTCACCCCCCCCTCCCTCATATACCTCTCAACTCCATCCCTCCACCTCATCCTCGGTCTACCCCTCCCTCTCCCTCCCTCCACCTCACCTACATACACCCTCTTAGTCAGTCTTTCATTCTCCATTCTCTCCACATGTCCAAACCACCTCAGTGTATTTCTCCCAATCTTCTCAACCACATCCACATCTACCCCACAACGTTCCTTCACTTCTTCATTCGTCAACCTGTCCCTCTATGTCACTCCACATGCTCCTCTCAAGTAACTCTTTTCCACTGCTCTCACTCTTGACTTGTTCCCCTCTTGCAAGGTCCACGCCTCGCTTCCATACGTCAGGGTAGGGATCACAATACTATCATGCAGTGACTTCTTAACTTCCATACTCACCTCCCTATTTCTCATCACTGCTTTCAGTGTACCAACAACCTTCCTTCCCTGCTGTACCCTTTCACGTACTTCATCCCCCAAAGTTCCATCCTTACTCATCACACTACCCAAGTACTTGAATGCACTCACATTCTCCATATCCTCACCATCCAACCTCACTGCACACTCTGTGACTTTATTCCTCTCAAACACCATAACTTTACTTTTGTTTACATTAACTTTCAGCTTCCTCCTCCTACACACTGTCCCAAATTCATTCACCAAACCTTGCAGTTCCCATTCATCTTCGCTCAACAATACTGTATCATCAGCAAACAACAACACCGGAAGCTTCCAAATCTCACCCTCATTCATTAGGGCCAGCCCCACATCCACTGCCCTACCTTGCACCTCCTTTACAACCCCAAGTAAAATAATATATATATATATATATATATATATATATATATATATATATATATATATATATATATATATATATATATATATATATATATATATATATATATATATATATATATATAATTGCCAGATGCCTGAATCCCATTTGGGATAGCCACAAACAAAACGCCTCCACGTGCCCTGTCCCCCGCCATTTCACTGCCCTGCTCCCAACTCACACCCTCCTCTCTCATATACCTGTCCACCCCATCCCTCCATCTCATCCTCGGCCTCCCCCTCCCTCTTCCCCCCTCCACCTCACTCACATACACTCTCTTCGTCAGTCTTTCACCCTCCATCCTCTCCACATGGCCAAACCACCTCATTGTGTTCCTCATAACGCTTCCTAACACATCCACATCCACACCACAACGCTCCTTTATATCCTCATTCATCAGCCTCTCTCCATGTGACTCCACAGGCTCCTCTTAAATAACTCATTTCCACTGCTCTCACTCTTGACTTGTGTCTTTCCAACAACGTCCAAGCTTCACTTCCATACGTTAGAGTTGGTATCACAATACTGTCATGTAGGAACTTTTTCACTTCCATGCTCACTTCCCTGTTTCTTATCACTGCTTTCAAAGAATCAGCAACCTTTCTTCCCTGCTGTACCCTTTCAAGCACTTCACCTTCCAAACTTCCATCCTTACTCATCACACTACCCAAGTACTTAAACGTACTCACATTTTCCAATTCCTCACCATCCAACCTCGCTGTACATTCACTGACTTCACCTCTCTCAAAGACCATCATATTACTCTTCCTTACATTCACTTTTAGATTCCGTTTCTTACAGACTCTCCGAAATTCATCCACCAAGCCTTGCAGCTCCCCTTCGTCTTCACTCAACAACACAGTATCATCTGCAAACAACAGTACAGGGAGTTTCCAAACACTATCCTCTCTCACCAGGGCCACTCCAACATCCACTACCCTATCTTGTACCTCTTTTATTACCCCATCCATGTACAGATTGAACAACCATGGAGACATGACAAATCCCTGTTTCAACCTAACCTTCAAAGAGAAAAATTCACTTAGTTCACCATCCACACTCACTGCAGCCTTAGCACCATCATACATACTCTTCACAGCATTCAACAACTTCTCATCTACTCCATATATTCTTAATACTTTCCACAATCCTTGTCTATCCACCCTGTCATATGCTTTCTCCAAATCCATGAAAGCCGCATACAACTTCTTTCCCTTCTCTAGAAACTTTTCTACTAAAGATCTAAGAATGAATATCTGATCTACACAACCTCTTCCCTTCCTAAAGCCTCCCTGTTCTTCTCCAACTAATTCCTCTGTTCTTTCTGTAACTCTGTCAATAAGTATCCTACCATACACATTTCCTATTATACTAAGAAGACAAATGCCCCTATGATTACCACACACTTCTTTTTCCCCTTTTCCTTAGTACAAGGGAATAATTATACCTGACTTCCAATCCTCCAGGACTCTACCTTCCTCCCAGGCCAATCTACACATCTTCCACATCCATTCTACTACAATCTCTCACCCATGCTTCAGCATTTCACCACACACTCCATCAATTCCTGGGGCTTTCCCCAATTTAACTTTCTTCATTGCTTCCAGAACTTCTCTCCTACTGATTTCTTCCTGTCTTCTCACCTCCCTCCTTCTCCCAGCCATTCCCCAGCCACTTATACTCGCATTACATCCATCCTGTATGTTCAACAATTCCTTAAAGTGTTCTGTCCATCTGCTCACTTTTTCTCCCTTCTCGACCAGTAATCTACCATTTTTAATCATTCACTCCCCTGCTAACCTCACTTTCACCCTGTCTTACTCTCTTCACCTCTTTCCAGAACATTTTCTTACAGTCCCTCCACTTTACACTCAAATTCCTTCCAAATTCCTCATCCACTCTTTCTTACTCTCTCTTACTAATCTTTTCATCTCTCTCTTTCTTTCTACATATAACTCTCTCTTCCACCTCTCGACTTCTTCCACGCCCCTATTTCTCATCCATTCATTGTATGCTTTCTTCTTTTGTGCCACAGCCTGTCTCACCTCTTCAATCCACCACGCTGTTCCTTGCACCCCCCTCCGTCTTCTCTTCATTCCATACACCACATCACATGCTGCACATATTTCTTCTGTAACTATCCTGCACACACCTTCCACGTCCCCCATCTGCTCCAATTCATATTTGCCCAATCGTTCCACCACTTCTCTCTTATACTCTGTTTTTTTTCTCATCCTCTTGTAACCTTTCCACTCTCCTTGCAATTACTCCCTCTCTCCTTTCCCTTCTTCTATTTCTCCATCTTACTTGGGTCTTAATTCTGGCCACCACCAAGTAATGGTCGGAAAGTCCACTCCCCCAACCTCTGTAAGCTCTTGCATCCATTACACATCTTCGCATCCTTTCATCCACACACACATAATCAGTCATTGCCTTCCTTTCATTCGGTTCACCACCCACCCTTCTCATTACTCACCATGTATACCTGTGGATCATTTTATGCCTGAAGAGGGTATTGGCCATCACCAACCCCCTTCCAGCACAAATGTCCACTAACGCACTGCCATTCTCATCTATCTCAGCAGGCACACCCTACTCACCAACTGTTCCATCCACCTTCATATTCCCTACTTTACCATTCATATCACCGATCAAAAACACTCTCTCATTCTTTCCAAACTTTTCTATGCACACTTCCACATTTGTCCAGAACTCTTCTCTCACTCTGCTAGCACGATCTTGCGTTGGTGCATACACACACACAATCGCCCACATTTGTATTCCAACTTTCAACCTTACCCACACAATCCTTGACCCATGTGATCCATACTGTCTTATGCTCTTCTTCCATCTTTTACTCACAACTATACATACTCTTTCCTTTGCCCTCTCATTCTAACCTACTCCTGCACATATATTTCTTCAAGTAAAACAGTATATACGTGTGTAAGTTATATTGTTATAAGTGTTCAAGTAAAATAGAAAACACATACAAAAGATATTGAAGACAATGAATGGTGTAAAGAAAGCATAAATGATGAATATAGTGTTCATTGGTGAAGAAAAAGCAAATGAGTGAATAGTTTGCTAGCCTCGCCCCAGACGCGCCGGTGATAAGCTGCCTGCTCACTCTCCTCACTCACTTCTCCCCTCCTCCTCCCACAGCCAGCAGAGACGTATTACCACACATGTAACGCCTCGTACCTTCGTTTTTCATCCATTTTCATCGATTTATGGATGTTTATTTTCCTTGATACTTTATTTTTCCGAAAATATGCCGGCCTACACGGTGGTATAATTGATATGTTGCCCGCCCATAAGGGGATAATATTAAACTCAACTTGTATGATGACTGAAAAAAAAACATAATTCTGGTAACACAGAAGTGTCGGAACATTGCAGTTACACTACATGAGTGTACTTGTTACATAATTGTAGTTTTAATTGAAGCAATATTGTAATTAGTACATAATTGTATTTTTAACTGAAGTAAAACTGTAATTGTTACATAACTGTATTTTAATTAATATTGTAATTAACTGTAGTAACTGCAGTATTATTGTGGGTAATTGTAGTAACTGTAGTTATATTGTACTTACTGTAGTAACTGCAGTAATATTGCAGGTAATTGTAGTAACTGTAGTAACACTGTACAATTTCACTGTAAGTTACATCGTAAGTTGCGACGTAATAACATGTACATGCATATAATTACACAATAGTAACACGATAGCAAGGAACAGCAATCATTTGTATTATGAATCAGTCACATATAACACTTGCTGTAATAATATTGCACAAAGAGAGAGAGAGAGAGAGAGAGAGAGAGAGAGAGAGAGAGAGAGAGAGACTGTGTTTCGTTGCACAGTTATTATTGAAAATGATATTATGTAACCCATATTTTGTAATTTTATTAAAAATGTATAATATATATATTGTTACGGAACAAAGAAAGATAATGTACACTTTAAGTGAGAATACTAATAATCACTACTGTCCCGTAAAGGTCCAGGTTCAAAATAAAAGAGTTAGGTAAAATTACAAGTTAAAGTTTAATGCTCAAACTAACAACAAAACATTCAGGACTCATAGGGATAATGTAATGGCAAAAAACAGGTTAAATATATGGTTAACTGCAATAGCCTCTATTAACACGAAATTAGCAAGAGTAAATTTATCTAAGTCAGCCCTGATAAAATGAAAATACACCGGGCAATGTTCAGTTAATGCAAGATAAATTATTACAGATACAAACTATTATTAACAATTGGCTGACATGAAACTTTACATTAATCACAAAAGAACCTTACTAGGCCTACAAATCAACACCTTATGCTATACAGCACAAGAACAAAATGCAATAACACTTATACTCAAATTACACAGCTGCTAGATGGTTGGAGACTTTCTGAGCACTCACAATAATAACTGTACAGGGGAGGACAGAGATGTGAACAAAATGAGGAGCAGATCTAAGTGGCAATAATGCAGAGACTGAGCTCATTATATAGGGGCCAGCAGAGCTTGATACAACTTGTAAGAAGGACGCGCAAATGAAGCCATGGGGACAAAGAGTTGACAATCCCGCTCTGAACAACAGAAAGGACGACTTACTCTACTATAACGGTAGAAGGGGGGGACTGAGGCAGAACACGCTCGTGATCAAACAGGCAGCACACTGTACGTTAGAATTACACAAAGGATGATGAAAGCATAGGCTATGTAACAATATATATATATATATATATATATATATATATATATATATATATATATATATATATATATATATATATATATATTGTTACATAGCCTATGTTATGGATCGGAGATATGAGCATCGCTCACTCTCACGTCTTGCCACATGTAATGTTACTTTTATTTATCTTACTATTCGGTGTATTATCGAGTGCATAGATCCATCTTCAGTTCCATGAGAGGTGATTATATCGAAGTTTCAGCAGATTTTAATACAATGACCTTAATAAATGGAGTCTGGTTTCCAAATAGTAATCCAACGTGTTCTAAGCGATAGACTAAAATCCAAGTAACAGTTAAAAGTTATATGGCCAGATAAGTCCCTCTCTTGCCTTGTCATGTGGACAGCCACATATACACTCACCTACTTATCCACCTACCCACGCAATCCATCCAACACAACCCACCGACCACATTCCTGTCACCCGTCCAGCTCATCGATCCGTGCTATCCACCCTGCTTACCCACGAATGCCACACACGAAGTTCACCCAACAATGCCACTCAACTCATTTACTCATTCACTTCACCCTGAACCCATCCAACCACCTAACCCATCCAACCACTTAGATCATCCCGACCACGCAATTGTCTCAGGCACCCTGACGACCAACGGTGGCAACTCACCCTGGCGACTCACTTTGCCCACAAATCCCGACAACCTATCTTGCCCACCGACCCCTACCACCCATCCTCACGAGTCGCAAATTCCACCCACCCGTCCCACGCACGAATTCCACCCACCCTGGTCACCCAACAATGCCGTCCATCTCATCCATCCACACAACCCTCCCACCTCTCCCTGAACACTCCCAACCCACCTCAAACTGCCCATCCGCCCATCCTCTTCACCCACTCCTCCCACTGACCCATCCACCCTTCTTACCCAACCCCATTCACTCCGCCACTTCATTCACCCATTTGAACCCGACTTATCCATCAAACTCGTCTTATCCAAACCTAAGTTACCGACCCCTTCCTGACCACCAACACATTCAGCCACCTACCCACACAGCCCAGCAAACGCATCCACTCACTAACCCAATTACCCCTACAACCCACCCAAAACCACTCCGTACATCACACTCAACATCTATCAACACCACCCTCCACAATTACCAATGTCCACCCACCCTGGTGATGCACCGAACAAACCCACCCACCAACTCAACCTCATCAAATCCAACTACCCAACCAACTGACACACACACACACACACACACACACACACACACACACACACACACACACACACACACACACACACACTGACACAGTAAGGGCGCGCCCACACTTGTGCTCGAGCAAGTGCTGGGAACATATAAGCAACACAGTAACGACCACGTTGCAAACATGTTGGGAA
>NC_137031.1:4516394-4521394 GCF_032717465.1 Coenobita brevimanus
TATGCTAATGACTTTTGGGCTGTTGCTCTGGCACAGTTGCCATCAAACCATTTTGGAGAGTTCGATCTTTTAGTGAACTGTTGACTTGGTATGAATAAATCCATACCAGGTAGTATTAAGTTGCAAATGTGGGACTGGGTAGAATTGGGATCATTAGAGAAGAGACTGGCATGGAACATCAGCAAGATAATTTCTAAATCCATCCCAGTCAGCCCTATCAAAGTGCCATCGGGTCACCCTGACAGGTTCAGAACAGGGAGGTGTGGGAGGGTTAACTAATGACGCTTTGATGAGATTATGATCAGAGGATCCAAGTGGTGACAGTACCTCTATCCTGTATTGATCTGGATTATTTGTCAAGAATATATCCAAGAGATGGGCATTATGGTCAGGATTATCAGGTATTCTGGTTGGTTGCTTTACCAACTGGGTGAGATTAAATGATTCCGCAAACAGCTCGCACTCTAGACCAACGTCATCAGTCCGGGCAGAATGCAATAACCATTCAACATTGTGTATGTTAAAATCACCCAAAATGGTAATTTCGGTGCCAAGGGCAAGGTCAAGGTTACCCAACTGAGTGGATATGGAATCAAATACACTGTGCGACTGTTTCTGCTGTGTTATCCTTAATTGGAACCAAGATCACAAATCGTGAGAAGTGAAAGTTGCAACAAAACGATATTGATTGTGATTGGTAGTCAAGGGTAATTTAAGTAAATCAACCTCGACAGTGTCCCACGGTTGTCTAGGTACAGGATATTGTCCTATAGGTGCAGGTGATAACGTGTAACCTTTATGTTTCGCACATGACTCGCATCTGTCTATGTGGTTATGTATGTCTTTGTGTAATAATATGACATCTGGGCCTGCCTGACTGCCCTGTCCTTGCCAGGATGCCCTGCATGTGGAATATCGTGTATTACCCTTAAAATGTGAGGTATCAATGTACCACCCCATAGTGCGGCCAGATTGTGTACCCCCCATGTGGCGGGGGGGACACAATCTGGCCGCACTATGGGGTGGTACTACTACTCTGCGGCCAGGTTGTGTTAGTAAGAATACTGCCACCGTATTCCCTGCGTGTCGTAAAAGGCGACTAAAAGGGGCGGGGTGAGGGGACTAGGGACCCCCTCCTCTGTTTTTTAGTTCCTAAAAAGAGACAGGCCAGAGAAAGGGATGGGAGATGGAGTTATCCCCGTACCCTGAAGATTGGGTCTATGAATGTGCGTGGATGTAGTACGATTGAGGCTAAAAGGGAGGAGATTGGGAGAATGTTTGTGAGAAGAAAGTTGGATGTGTTAGCTTTGAGTGAAACGAAGATGAAAGGGAAGGGTGAGTCTATGTTTGGAAGTGTGAATGGAAGATTGTCAGGTGTTGATAGAGGAAGGGCAAGAGAAGGTGTGGCCTTGTTAGTGAGTCCGGAAGTACAGCAGTGTGTGATTGAATGGAAGGAGGTGTCATCATGACTGATGTGGGTGAAAGCGAAATTTGAACGTGAGTTGTGGGTGTTTGTGAGTGCATATGGGCCTGGTAGTGAAAGGGCTGAAGAAGAGAGGGAGTCTTTCTGGAATGATGTTGATGAGTGTCTGCAGAGTTTTGGAGCGAATGTGAATGTGGTAATGATGGGAGATCTGAATGCTAGAGTGGGAAATGTAGCAGTTGAAGGTGTAGTTGGTATGCATGGTGTGCCTGGAAGAAATGAAAATGGGGAGCGAATGATAGCGATGTGTGTTGAGCGAGAGATGGTGATTGGAAATACGCTGTTTGAGAAGAAAGATATTTATAAGTATACATGGGTGAGACAGGAGGGTGGAAGGGTTGTTGATAGAGCTTTGATGGACTATGTGGTTGTGTCTAGAAATGTAATAGGAAGATTGTTGGATGTGAGAGTTCTGAGAGGGGAGGGTGGAGGTATGTCTGACCACTGCCTGGTGGAGGGAAAGTTAAGAGTAGGTAAGAGATGGGTGAGAGCTAGGAGGGTTAGGTGTGGCAGGGAGGTTTTGAAAGTGAGTGAGTTGGATAAAAGAGAGAAAAAGATAGAGTATCAGGAGAAATTGAAAGATGAGTGGAACGCAGTGAAAGATCAGGAAAATGGCAGTGTGGAGGAGGAATGGCAGTTATTTAAGAGTGCTGTGGTGAGGCATGCAGAAGAAGTGTGTGGTGTGAGACGTGTGGGTGGTGGTGTAAGAAAAGGAAGTGAATGGTGGTGCGAGGAAGTAAGTATGGCTGTGGCTGAGAAGAGACGTGCATATGACGTGTGACTGCAGAGGAGAGATGAGATGTCATATGAGAGGTATAAGGAAAAGAGGAATAGGGTGAGAAGGGCTGTGCGTGATGCTAAAGTGGCAGCAGATGAGAGATGGGGTAGGCAGCTGACAGAATTTTCAACAGAATAAGAAAATGTTTTAGAAGGAGGTGAAAAGGGTGCGAAATGGAGAGTCTGGGAAGGAAGAACGAGTAAAAGCAGAGGATGGATGTTAATTGAAATGGATGCAGTAAGGAAGAGATGGGCAGAGTATTTTGAAAGATTGTTAAATGTAGAGGAGGAAAGGGTGGCTGAGATTGTGGCGGATGGAAGGGTGCAAGGAATAAATGTGTTGGGAGAGTTGAATGATTCTTTGATCACGAAGGAGGAAGTGGAGAAGGCAGTAAAGGAGATGAAAACAGGGAAAGCTGCAGGTATGGATGGGTGTGCTGTGGAATGCCTGAAGGGTGGTGGAGTGACTATTGTTGACTGGTTAGTAAGACTGTTGAATGTGTGCTTTGTGAAAGGTATGGTGCCAGTTGACTGGGCAAGTGCTTGTGTGGTCCCTTTGTATAAAGGCAAGGGTGATAAGTATGAATGTACTAGCTTTAGGTGTATAAGTCTGTTGAGTGTTGTAGGTAAGGTGTATGGTAGAGTGTTAATTATGAGAGTTAGGGAGGGTACAGAGGGAGTGATTGGTGATGAACAGTGTGGCTTTAGGAGAGGGAAGGGATGCGTGGATCAGGTGTTTGCGGTGAGACAAGTGTGTGAAAAGTATTTAGCAAAAGGCAAGGATGTGTTTTGGCCATTTATGGATTTAGAGAAAGCGTATGAAAGAATTGATAGGGAGGCTTTGTGGACTATTTTAAGACTGTATGGACTTGATGGTAGGTTACTAAAAGGAGTGAAAAGTTTTTATGTAAATAGCAGAGCGTGTGTAAGAGTGGGAAATGCTGTGAGTGATTGGTTTCCTGTGAGAGTGGGGCTGCGACAGGGATGTGTGATGTCGCCTTGGTTGTTTAATATTTATATGGATGGTGTCGAAAGGGAGGTGACTGCAAGAGTTTTAAGTGGAGGTCTGAGTCTGGTGAATGTTGATGGTGGAGAGTGGAATCTGAAGCAGCTGCTGTTTGCAGATGATACTGCACTGGTGGCTGATTCAGAGGAGAGATTAAGACAGTTGGTAGAGGAGTTTGGAAGGGTGTGTGAAATGAGGAAATTGAAAGTAAATGAGAATAAGAGTAAAGTGATGAAGTGTACGAGGTTGGTAGATGGTAGGGAGATGAATATAGTTTTGAATGGCGAGTTGCTTGAGGAGGTAGAGTGTTTTAAATATCTAGGGTCACATGTTGCTGTGGATGGAAGAATAGATGCAGAAGTGAAGTTTAGAATAAATGAAGTAGGAAAGATGCTGGGAGGAATGAAAAAAGTGTTTAGATGTCGTTCGCTTAGAATGGATGTAAAGAGAAGGCTGTATGAGGGTGTTGTGGTACCGACTGCATTATATGGGGCTGAAACATGGAATATGGGTGTAGCAGAGACAAAAAGTTTGAATGTAATGGAGATGAGGTGTCTGAGGAGTATGTGTGGAGTGACGCGTATGGATCGAGTGCGGAATGATGAAGTGCGAAGGAGAACTGGAGTTGTTCGGGAGATGGCTGGTAGAGTTGAGCAGAGGGTGTTGCGATGGTTTGGGCATATGGAGAGAATGGATAATGAGCGATTGGTGAAAAAGATAACTAGATCTGATGTGAGAGGTGTAAGGCTGAGAGGAAGACCACGAATAGGATGGATGGACAGTGTGAAGAGAGCGCTGGATGCGAGAGGGATGTCTGTTGAGCAAGGAAAAGTGACTGTGCGTGACAGAAATAAATGGAGAGAAATTGTGAATGAATAAGTGATGACGCAGCCCTGAGGGGATATTCTCCCGCATTTGGTCTGATCAGCTATTTCAGGTCAGGTGCGGGAAAGGGGATGAGTCTGTTGTGATGTGGCAGGGGTAAACCAGCTCTGCTGTCGGGCCCTGTTGCGGATGTCACTGATTGCAATGCGCAGTTGACCCTTGTGCGGTGTGCTGCGGTGAGGATCTGTCCGTTCTCCCCTTTGGGGCTAAGATGCGAATGAATGTGTTTGAATGGATGAGTAAATGGGGAGTGTGTCGTCCTGTCTCGGCTACCTCCCTTTCCTTGGGGGAAGCAGCCTAGGTATATAGATAGATAGATAGATCAATGTACTAGAAATAAGTAACTGTCTATTTTTTTCTATGATTTTTTTTGTCCTGGATTTACCCTATAGGCCTATAAGGCATTGTTTACCATTGTGAATTGTTCAAGTGGTACCTGTAACTTGGGTAATGGTACATCATCGCCTGACTCGAGATGATATAATACTTTAGACCATACTGGGTCCTGTCTTTGTGCGTGTGAAATTTCTTAATTTGTGGGGATCGTTTTATCATTGTTGGAGAGTGATTCCAGTGGACTTATTGTAGCAACATTGGCTAACGGGTTTCGTGATAAGGCATCGGCAGCTAAATTTACTTTATCTTTTATGTAGTGAATATTTACGTTGTAATTCTGGATTTTGCATTTCCATCGTGCTCTCCTCCCAGAGAGGAGTTTTTCTTAGAATATGCCCACGAGAGGCTTGTGGTCTGTGTATAGGTGAATTTTGTATCCGTACACGAGGTCACGAAATTCCTGTAGAGCAAATACTACTGCTAGGGCTTCTAAGGCGGTTGTACAGTAATTTT